>NC_142674.1:11805618-11963118 GCF_964200805.1 Pocillopora damicornis | reverse complement strand
TTCCTTGTTATCTAAAATCTTTGAACACATTTATTTTATGTCGTCAAAACGAAGTCCTGAGTCATGTGTACAATGTTCAATTTATCTAAAGAATATAATACAAATTTTTAGAGATGACTATTTTTTTAAAAAAAATGTACAGTATGAATAGCATCCTTGACTTACCAGTAATTTCCAGTGATGTCCAGTGATATTCATTGGAATAACAATTTTTTCCATTCCATGGAAGCTCTCGCCCATCCACAATCTACGGGTACTTGCCCCATGTTTCACCAACTGACAAAGGGTACTGTCAGCAGCAAAGATTTTTGTTAGTTTCCACAGTGTAGCATCAACGATCTGCAAAGAGAAGCACAACGAATTTAACAACTGAAGATATACAAAATTAATCTTTCGAATAGTTACTGGAATACAGTACTGCTCACCGTATCAGTTAACCATCCATCTACAAAACTAGGGATCTCCTCTTTAATTTTCTGTGTTTCTTTTGCAGATAAAGTGCCAGGAGGAAGAGTGGCTAGCAAGTCAGAAATTAAATTAAATTAAAGATTTCTGGAGACTCAAGCTTTCATAATTTTGGGCTGCTTTCTTTGTTTTTCAAAAAAAAAGAAAAAAGAGTGCAAACAAAACAGATCTGGTCCACACGCGCATGTTTTTCACAGCGCCTTGTCTTTTCTTCCAAACCCGTGTAAACTGTTAAAAACCTTTCGGGCCGAGGTTAAAGAAAAATGCGATCATTTTTAGACTACGAAAAACGCTTTATTAAATAGTCGCTAAATCTTGACAACTGTGAATGATTGTTGACTTTTATGACGATGATTTAGCATTTCTTCGTACTCATTTTCTCACCGGTGAAAGTTGTGCAATAGTCTGTCAACGCACGTGTGGAACGGATGCTGTAAATGCCTTCGGATAATTACCGAAATTAAAATCCTGGCCACTTGATGGCTAAATTTTATTGAACTGTTGCGACATAATATTTCGCTTTCATTTCTTCATTAAGATATGGACGTCGCATCTGGGCTCCATAAATGACTAGCATATTTCCGCCCTTAACAAACAAAAGGCAGCGAAAGGTCAAGTTGTTTTGTAATATAAACATGAAAACCCTGGCATGGCCTTCCTTGACTGTATTCGTCCTCTGTTTTGCGCAATCGTTTTCCTATTCCCGAAAATTGCAAACCTAAAATGCTCAAAAGAAAAAGTAAAGAAGATTGAAAATACTATTTTCGGATGATCTCCGCGACCTTTCCTTGACCTCTGTTGTGGAGCGCACAAAACATGTAGAATTCAATGTGGTGAATTGCTCAATGAGATCTTCCTTCCGTTCCTCTGTCCCATCTAAAAACCCGTAACCGTAGTCACTATCAACGCGTACCTCGCAGAGGTTTGCATGAAGAAACTCGATTTCCTTCTTAACTAGCGTAGATTGTTTGCCAGAACTATTTGGATTACAGCTAAGGCTAGTAGCCCGCGTTGCAAAAAATTCGGATGACATCTCGTTAGCAAGGAAAGGCCCATGAGCCTTGATAGGGACGTGACTTTAAGTAATAGCGCGGGATTCTTGCCGCTGGTTGTAATTAACAGCTGATTCAACCCTAGTCCCCAAGTTGAGCTCCCCTTAGTTAGTTATTACTAAAGTGGGACGACCGCTGACACAATAAAATCATACTGCGGAAGGGGGTCACAGAGTCTACGTGGGAATTCGCGACCCTCGCCGAGTTCACTGAAACCTTTGTGAAACGTGAATGAAAAGACTAACATGGCGAAAGAACACCGTACATTTAAAGAGGAGTGCATTTATATTGAGCGCTTAAACGAAAACTCGTTTCTTATCAAGAAAGGCTTTGTCCCAAACATGAAGGTAAGTGAACGCGCGCCAAAAATCAGATCAGAAGCTCCACTCCAGCTGAGTGGCGTGCGCGTCAAAATACACGTCTAACGATGTCATACTTGAGAATGTTCATAATAAGCTATGGTCATCGAAATAAATCCCCTTACACCTGCTATATCCGTCAAAGTAATTTCCTTCTTTGAAATAAGTTTTGTCACAAGGAAAATTGTTTCTGGGACAACTGGGCCCAGGAACCTTTTCTGCCCACGTTATGATCAAATCCCCGTCCCCTGCCCCCCTCCACGTCTCTCATGTCAGAACTATTTTCTTTTATTTGTTTGTTTGTTTCAATCAGTCAATTCACGAACTACAGTCAAACCTGTCTTAGGTGGCACCGTATTGAGCACTTACACTGTAGTAGACGCCATATTCCCGTGGGTGACTGCTTAATACAAGGTTGACTGAACTGGACAAATAAATTTTGTCCTCACTTCCTCCATCAAACCCAGATTATATCCATTATTTTCCCCATCCCCCCTAATTTCTCACCTTTTCCCCTAGTTGCAGACTGTGGTGTTTTGCTGGAAATTGTTGATGCAAGAATGTCCTAATAAGTACTGGATTAGGATGTTCTGATTAATTAGTACCATGGACAAATTTTTACATACTGTTTCAGATACAAGACTTGAGGTGTACATTGCAAGTATTCAACTCTAAAGTTCAAACTATTCTTTTCTTTTTTTTCTTTAAAGGTTGAAGGTATTTTAGATATATAAACAAGCTGCTCAAAAAACTAATGTCTGATGAGCTGAAGCACTGGGCTGGAACTCAAGGTGCAGTACTTTAAACATTTGAAATATAATACTGTTGTATTTGCTGCATTTGTCTTATTCCTTTTATACAATTAAATTAAATTGCTCTCCAGGTATTGGTGGTTTCCTTCCTGGTGTAAGGCAGATTGCAAATGTTGCAGCTTTGCCTGGAATTGTTGGTGTAAAAATTATCATAACTTTTTCTTGTTGAAATTACAACTTACTTGAATTGAAACTTGTTCAGTCCTGGGCCCAGTTGTTCGAAGGCTGATAAGTGCTAACCCAGGGTTACATTTTAATCAGAGTATGTTTAATCCTTTGTTTAAAAGCCTTTTAAAATAATTTACCATAGTTTTTTTTGGGCATCGAATCATCAAATTGCAGACTAAAGGAATTGTACATGTAGACTGAATTTCATTTGAAAGGTTTCAGATATGAAATCAGATTTTACACTGACCATTAGTTATCTAAACTCAGCTTTTAACAAACTGACCCTGTACTTTTGGGAAGCAGAGAAAGTATAAAGTGGAGATGACAAAAGAGTTTCTTGCTATACAATTTGTGTTTCCATAGAATTTTTACACAAAGATTTCACTTAAAGTGGTGCCAAATAGAGCATCCAGTTATCCAGTTAGATCCAGTTATCTCATGCACGATCTTGAGAACACATGCAAATCAGTTTTTCCGCTTTAAGCAAAAGCCCTTAGAACTGTTTTTCTAGGAGTTTTCTTAAGTTCCTGTTTATTTCCCTCAAAAAACAGGAAAACTGAAAGTGAAAAAAGGCAAATAGAATTAAAAGGCTACGTTCATTATTTAAACTTTATATGCTCTTATTTACCTCGTCAATGCAGTTCCTAGGCCACTCATGCAGATCACGACACAATGACTCAGTTTAATTCTAGCCATTCTAGAAATAACATTCCTTCACTTCTTCTTTGCTTATGGACTACAATGCTTTTACTGTCACTTTGATACCTATTTTTCGAGGGTAAACCCTGTTTCAACAGGAAAAGAAAGCTGTTTAAAGGTGAAATCTGAGTAGAAGGAATTGCTTTCTACCATCGGAACACTGTTTAAACACCATACAAACTTGTTTCCAATACCTCTAAATATAGTGCTGCAACCCTGTCAACCCAATTTTTCACAGCACCCTTGCAACTCAGGTATCAAAGTGATGTCAAATTGTTGGCATGACTGAAAACCCTGTTTCAACGGGAAAAGAAAGCTGTTTTAACAGTGAAATCTGACAAGTAAGAATCATTTTCCACCATAAATGAAAAATGAAAATGATAATCATAATGATTTGCATATTTAGTTCAGGGCATGAAATTGCACCTAATACAGGTGCCAATGCGACTAAATTTTTCACTTTGGCAACCAAATCCTGAAAATCAATCACCAAATTGGTGACTAGCATGTTTCATCATAACCTTACTGAGAGATTTAGTGAATTAGAAAGATTTGCAAAGATAAATCCATGGCAAACTTCCTCGTTAAGTTTGTTTTCAAAACACAGCATGTGCATCTCAATCGATGACTTGATGCCAGCTTAGACTTAGGTGAGCTTGAATGTTATTTATCATCCATCCTAGTGTTCACTTTGTAGCACTTTAAAGATCTTTTCCCCAGTCTAATTTTGGAGGGTCTATCTTGGACTGTGACAGTGTAAAAAAAGGATTTGTTTGTCTTTGAAAATGGCGACCAACTTTTTTTGAATTGGCAACCACTTTGAAGAATTTAGGAGCCTAGTGACTATCAGAAAAAAATATTAATTTCACGCCCTGTAGTTAGAAAGAAGTAGTCAGCTTTAGGGGTTTTTAGGCCTTTCAAATTCTGATTCAGTATTGTTTCATCATTCTTGTTCTATTATTTTATATCAGCGCTACTAGATTTGATCAAGTGAATTTGCTAGCTATCTTAGAATTTCATCTCTCTGCAGCCAAGAAGAATGTTGTGATTTACTTAAAAAAAGTATTATCTGGTCCTATCTGCTGTCTGGTGCATTGTTGAAAGCACTTAGCACATATTATTTCCTTTAATTTCGTTAGTTGAGTTCGTGTGCCGATGCACAGTAAAGATAAATCGAGAAAGCCTGCCTGTTGGTTTGTTTGTTTGCACTTCACGAATGAATGAAGACACAAATAGTACAGAACAGAAATGAAGAAGCCCCCTTTTACTTTGACATAGTTTAAAAGTACCTTGAACTATGGAAAATCCCTCTTTGAACATTAACATGGTTTGAATTAATTTAAGCCATGAGTTCAACCTAGTATGGTATCTGGGATTGTGGCTTAGTCATCATTATGGGTGGCCGTCACCACCAAAAATACCAGGATGTCAAATAGATCAGTAAAAACAAAGCTGGTTTAAGGATCAGCTGCAGGACAGCATAGCTAATAAAGGAATGGCATGGCCAAATTATAGACAGTTTACTTTTCCTTCATGAAACAGAACACGCTAAACATGAATAGTTTAGCCAAATGATAAACAGTCTAGTTGCCCATGTCGAATTGGAAATTGAAATTGTGAAATGGACTAGCTCAATTGCAAATAACTTAGCACTTAGTGGCCGTCACCATCAAAAATACCAGGATGTCGAATAGATCAGTAAAAACAAAGCTGGTTTAAGGATCAGCTGCAGGACAGCATAGCTAATAAAGGAATGGCATGGCCAAATTATAGACAGTTTACTTTTCCTTCATGAAACAGAACACCCTAAACATGAATAGTTTAGCCAAATGATAAACAGTCTAGTTGCCCATGTCGAGTTGGAAATTGAAATTGTGAAATGGACTAGCTCAATTGCAAATAACTTAGCACTCGTTTGCAATACAGTAAACAAATGGTGTAGCGTTGTGTCAAATGGCTCTGGGTAGTGTCAAGTAGTACAGCGTACACACAAACAGTGTAGTGTTGTGTGAAATGGCTCAGTGTAATTTTGGAGTTTCTTGATCACAGTGCAAATTTCAGGAAGGTAAAAATTACCTTATAATTAAAAAAAAATGTGTAAAAGACATTATAGTTAACTAAAACAATTCTACTGTATGAAATAGTGGGAAATGTTTGTTTCCTGTGTTTACACAAAAACTAGCAACTGTGCAGTGCAGAACCCAGCTAGTCTTGAACTCTTGAGGGAAACAACAATTTGCTCAAGACATACAGCTGGGAGTTTGAGATAGTGGGGTAAATTTGTCTGTGAAACAGGAACAAGGGATGCTGCTCTTTGTTTGAGATAGGGAGTTTTAGATAGCTGAGTTCCAATGGTTATGACTGAGAAAAGCAGGGCAAATCCAAGGGAAATGGGTTTGAGTTCGAGATAGCAGGGTTCAACTGTACCGTATTTACCTGTGTATAATATGCACTTTTTTCTATAAAAATAACCATCAAAATCACAGTGTATTATACACAGATTCTATTGTTTGTCAAGCAGGTCCTAATTTTGCATACGTTAAAAAGACAACAAAGAAAGTAACAAAAGCCTAGTAGTAACTGGTCTTTATTAGCTTGAGTTAAATAATCTACCAATGAAACATTTTCAATTTTGATCCACAAACACAACAAAGAAAGTAACAAAAGCCTCATAGTAATTGGTCTTTATTAGCTTGAGTTAAATAAGCTACCAGTGGTGCCTAACCTTGAAGGTATCTCACAGCATTCACAGCAAACAGTCACCAAATTAAGTATTAATGTGTCACAGCAATGCAATTTTTTAGATGTACATTTACTTCACTATTACTAGTAATAATTATTTTGTAAGGTGCAATTCCCAAGTGGCAGTTGTGACCACAACATGTGTGCACTTGCTTAATGGCAATTGTCACACGAAAATACCAAATGCTTCTACACTGCATGACCCTGTATGCATTATAGACATGTTGGTCTAAAAGAACATAAATATAGAGATTTTAAAAGCATTTCACATTCAGAGGAATTTTGAATTATATTTGTGGCATCAAATATTGTGGTTTCTCTGATGTTGTCTTTGCAAGGGTCAGGTACAATAATTGTACACACAGGTACTTTACATTACTCAAAATTATTTTGAGTAATGTAAAGTACCTGTGTGTATACCTTCTCTAGGTAACCACACTATAAGAGATAAATTGAAGACATGAAATTTAGATTTCACCAAGTATGGCATAAAAAATATCTCCAAATGTTGTCTCTGCAACAGACAAAATACTGAGGAATGACCTGTAATTTGAATATTTAACCAAGTTTGAACTGTATGCAGTTGAACCTCTATTTAAGTGTCTATCACCCTTAAATAGATATTTTCAGAATCAACTCTATGCACATTGAATAGTTAAATGGTGAAATATTTCTTGTTTTTGAATTTACAAAATGCTAATTAGACGACGTCAACCTGGGAATTTGCCATTATTTCTATGCCAACTTACAATGTGCAGTATACAGCTTGAGGATAATTAATTTGATAAATACAAAAAATAAACTGTGGATAGTCAATTGATTGGTAAAAAATATTACTTGAAGGTGAAAACAAGTAGTTGTGTAATAAATGATTCCCATGTTGACGTCATTAATTAGCATTTTGTAAATTTAAATCTATATAGCTCAATAACGCGACGTTCAAAACAAATATTTCACAATTTAACTGTTCAATGTGCGTAGAGTTGATTCTGAAAATATAATTGTATTTAAGGGTGACAGGCACTTTTAGTGGCCATACTTTAATCAGTTACAGCCACCAACTATAACAGTCATTGATTAATTCCAGAACTGGAGTGTCATGGCAGCAACTTCCAGACATGGTCTGTTCTCGTTATTAAGTGGTGACAAACCTCTTCTCAGTTGCCATGATTTAAATATTGTGTATTGTGTCAACCCAGAAGAATCAGGGAGCAGAGCCTTATTCAAATAAATCATGGTGAGTTTGTTGTACTTAGTGAGCACCCAACTATTCATTTCAGTAAAGCTGTTCAGATGGCGTATGACAGCTAAAATTTGTGTTAGTGGTTTCTATGCTTTGCATTGTTTAATTTAAAGGGGTGAGTGGAATAAAGCGTTGAGTGACTTCTGATCAACTGCTAGATTCTCCTTCCAGTTTATATTGTATATGCTCGTGTAACGAAGGGAGAATTTGGCTATAAATCAGGAGTCACCTAGGGCCTTATTCCAAACATTATTTTGAATAAGGCCCTAAGTGACTCCTGATCTGAAGCCAAATTGTTACATGAGCATATACAAGACAAACTGGAAGGAGAATCTAGCAGTTGATCAGAAGTCACTTAGGGCTTTATTCCAATCACCCCTTCATTTCGCACCGTAAAATTTTCGAACACTAAAAACACATGAAATTTGCTAAATTTTCGGTCATTTTTACTAAAAAAAAAGGTCACTTAGAAATTTCTGGACAACAATTTTCAGCTGGCATTTTTTGGAAAAATCACATTTTATTCCAAAGAATTTTCGGCTAAGTAAATTTTCAGCTAGCACATGTGAACAGCTAATATTTTTCTAACGATCTGTAGGTTTGTATATGTTTGATAAATACATGCGGCGCAATAATTTTTCCCACATACAGTACCGACAAGAACTGTCCCCCACTAAAATTGCACCAAAAGCAGACCTGAGCGGACCATACTTTCTGAAGTGAACCCAACCAAACTTCAAGCCCATATATAAGCTATATAGGTATGTGCCGCCTAATAGGGTCGGGTTTTTGAGCCTCTGGATCCATAAATAGGGTGTCTTATTCGCGATTCTGGGTCTGCTCATGTTTGCACTGATGTTTGCATGTGAAGTGGGGGTTAGTTCCAGTCGGTACTGTAACTGCAACGACAATCCAATCGGAGGGTTCAATCGACGGTGAGGAAAGAGGCCTCAATACTCTATGTACAGTACCTCTCGCGTATACGTTAGCTGCGCAGGCGAATTTCATACTCTCCGTCGCAGGGTAGTCAGACGCGTATATACGATTTTTCTGCACGCTCGGTCGAAAAAAATGCGCGATTCATGTGCCTTTGTTATTCAGTGCTACAAGTTTCCTTTGTATTTCATTGTTGTATGAAACAAAGGACTTCTAAGTTTGAAAAAGCGATGAGTAGACAACGGAAAATGTACATAATGAAATAAAAGCTATCGTGTTACACTCTCGAATGTCGCGTCGCTTCGCGAATTTTTCGGATAACGAGTAGTAGTAGTAGATTGATGTTAAGCCTTCTGATCACCAACTACATTTATGATTTGTAACGTTCATATTTGTCATATTACAAAATATCCAAACTGAGCAGGAATTGTCCCCGGGCCCACCGACGTGCTGGCACACATTGGCTATGTTCCTCGAACAGTCATTCAGTACGCTAAGTACCTACTTGCAAGGCTAGTTATAACCATCAACCTTTTCCTGGTCTTGTTTGAAACCACCAGGATTCGATTTGAAAGAAGTATCCGTCGTTAGCCCTCTGATTGAAGAAGCTGTTGTGCAGTTTACGTTGGAAAATCCTAATTATTTGTTGGATGTAGTAAGTATTGATTTTTTTTACTCTGGCGATCAAATCCTGGGGTGGGGGGCCGATACTGAACTGACAGGGGGGCTCGGCCGTACCATTTTGAGTGTAAAATTCCAGATATGGTACTATTTAGGGGGGCTGTTGAAAAAAACAATTTTATAATTAACTTGGTACCATTTAGGGTGTCAATTGATTATTAATTGGAATCTGGTTACCGGTTACCGATTTCAGACTTTCAGTTACCGGTTACCGATTTCAGAATTTCAGTTACAGGCTACCGATTCCCCGTTTGGTAAACTGACAACATTTTTTCCATGCAAAACATTATAGTAAATGTGCTCGACTAGTACCTCGTCTATTAACAACAAATTAAGCGTAAGAATGAGCAGACAACCAAAACATGTCGAATTCTTCATGACACATCTGAAATGGGTAACCGATAACCAGATGCCAATAAGTCAGTCAACTGATTTGTCATGTAAAGCAGAGTACAAAAATATCATTCTCGATCAGCTTTTCAGTCAACCTACAGTGCCTTTTAGGGGTCATTTTTAGGGCCACAACCGAGCCCCCCTAGTGTCAGTTCAGTATAGGAGCCGAATTCCCCCCCCCCCCACCCCGCCCCACGGGGAACAAATCTGCAGGTTCATAGGCTGGTTAACCGCGGTCAAACGAGAGAAATTTGCAAAAGTTAAACAAAGTACTTAAAGGTTAAGGTAGTCGTTTTCACTGTTTATTAAAGTTTAATATATTGCCAACATATTTACCAAAATTTACCAAACGTTTTGAAAGTTTACCAAAAAAGTTCTAAATACTGTGAACCGCAGAATCGTCGGCGCCATTTGTCAACATAATTTGGATCAGGCGCAAAGAGTTTTGGTCAGTTTTCCACGGAAAAAAAGATCATCATTTTGAGAAAAATTAAAAGGTAATAACGTGAACTAATTTTTTTACTCATCCTTGCTTACATTAAATAAAATCCCACTGAATAAAACGAAAACCGCGATGGACGTTTGACCGCGGTTGACCAGGCTGGATACATCCCTGCGTTTGGTAAATGAAAGAAATAATTATGGCTTCATTCACCATTCATTCAGCATGTCACGCCCCAAAGCATAAAGTATAATGAGGCTCCATCTCTTCATCAGGTGGATACCATAACAGGCCTATCTGTAGGGAGACCTGGCAACTTACTTGGAAAATATTGGGAGAAGCTGATATTTAGCAATCTCAAGGAATGTGTGAAAAATGAGTATTCCTTCAAGGAAGAGGCATGTGGTTCCACTGCTGCTAGTTCCTACTTAAATTTGTGTGGACATCAAAGCAAAACAGATACGAGAAAATCGATAGAACAGATAACTAGAGATAAATATAGTGCAATGATTGTCCATTGTCCTAATACCAGCGCCTTTGACTTTGTCATCTTTGATAAATGCGACAAAATTCATGCCATTCAGGTAACCGTTCAAACCGCTGCGAAGAAATGTAACGACAGTGACTTTTTCAAGACTGAAAATATTCACTTTAAGTATTTACTAGCGCCTTATGAGGTCGACGTCAACGCTATTATATTGAAATCAAAGTTATATGATGCGTATATGGCGTATGGTTTGCGAATTGTAAATGGAGCTAGTTTCCTAACTCAGAAAGAATCGAGTACTTTTCAATTTGGCGTCGAAGCCACTTAAAGATCCGTCTTGGCGTGGATTAATAAAACGGGTATTTCGTCTTCAACATGTTTTTATTGCCCATGTGGAAAAGAAACATTGTCGCGGGAGGGGGACAAAACAGCAACAACACAAAAAAAATTGAAATAAAATTCGTTTTATAGACCAAAGAAAAGCGGTGACAGCCATCAAGTGCAATAAATATTGCTTATTAAACATTAGTGCATCTCATATTTGAGTCCCAGGCCATTTGGGTTCAAACTTTCCTTACCAGAGCGAGTTTTAAACGAATTTCTATTGTTCTAGACGATTCTGTCCCCCTCATAAACAAGCCGTGACGTCATTATGAATAAGACCAATTAAAAACAATAAGATAAAACGGTAAAAACGAACGATAAAATCCGACGTTTCGGAGTAGTCATGACTCCATTATCAAGGTAAAAGTTTAAAACATGCAAATAACAGTATTTAAGCGATGTGGCGCGAAAAATTAACATAGACCAAAGAACACAAAAACCTACACAATTACAAATATGCTTAAAGAATAAAGAATACCGAGAATAAGGTATTGAGAAACATATCTTTAGAGTTATTTTATGCGGGAGAGACTATATAACCGAGAACGAAAAAGATAGCGCGCACAAATGAAAATGTTACATTTGGTAACACAATCTCATCCGGCTGTGCCAAACCTCAAGAAGACCAAGAACATACAGGTGGAGAAATGACACTTTAATAGTAATCTTTACTATCACATCGCAAACAAAAGTCATTAAATAATATCCTAATAACAGCTAAACTTTCAGGTTAGCAGATTTAAAAGCGCAAGCGAATGGCAGGAGTCGCACAAACCTATCAACACCTTTTAACCATCGACAACCTTCTGATTTCCGGTTATCCGGCGTGTCGCCGTGTGCATTGTAGACTGTTATTTATGGGCAAGTGATTCCTTTCGTTGCTCTAATTCATCTTTCCTTCATTCAGTGATCAAGTAAGTATATTTTCCATACAACACTCGCCATTGGTGAATTTCGTTTTACCTAGGAAAGTAGATTTACAACACAATTGAGTATACGATAGGAACGCTGTGTGACGCAACAATAGGCCTGCTCTTAGCCATAATCGGTCTCAAAAACTATCACTTAAAAAGCGAGAAACACATGTACCGTTTCAGGGCGTTTGGTCAGAGCTGTTGAAGTAGAATCAAAGCGGCCATCCAAATCTTTTAAAGGCTCCAAACTACGACGTACATCAACCTTGACCTTCTCGAAAACCGGTCTTAAATTACTTACTGAAAAACAGTGACTGCGTTTGTCCTTGGGAACCGTAGAATACGGGACAAATACGTGCAAAAAAATATTTTTGCAAATTCAAAATAAATCAAATTACATTTATCTATAGTGAAAGGAAAAATGAACGGCTTAACTTCTACGGAATGTTCAGTCAAAATCTGCCGATTTTTGCGGCTTTCACCGCCATATTGAAAATGAAGCTACCACAATGCAACGCAATCGGAGTGCGCACACCGCATACATCTTACCGAATCGACGTGACATTGTAAACTCTAGAAAACTATTCAGCAACAAAAATCGAAAATGGTTTTTCCATTCCGATAGATTATTCTCCCTATTGCCCCTGAAGAACCCACTTCGCAAACACACTAGTTTTGGAAAGAGTCTAGCAGCGTGGAGAAATTTAACCGCGACTCAAATATTTCTCTCTCTGTTTCACTCATCTAAATGCAACGCATTTTTTTGTTTGGATTACGTATCTCCAAACATATTCCATCTTTGGCACTCTTCACCGCCACCGTTTTCATCTGTCGCTTGCTCGTAAACCGACGTTCAGCTTCCCAAGAAGCTGTTATTTGGGAAGAATTTGACGTAGCTTGACTTATTTGGCTGTTTTTTTTTTATTTTTTCCCACTAAAACTTCAATTTAATCGAATCCTGTCGGAAATTAACTTATTTCTGTACATTATCGTTCAAAAGAAATGCTAGTCGCGCCTTTTACGACACCGTAAGCCCGCGCTGTACTTCGTGGAAGAGCGAAAAAAAATAGGTACCCAATGGGTACTTGTGTCTGCTGCAGTGGAACGGGATCTGCTGTAGGCGCCTATTTTTTTGAATACTGTTAGACTGGCTAGAAACATCTCCCGAAAGGCAGTGCTATGGAATGCTCAAGGCATCACAAAAATGGGGAACTGAAGTGGTGAATGTCCAATGCTCCAGTTGGAGGTAAGGGATCATCAATATCAATCATCAATATCATGATTGTGATTACATCTTCATCACTGTTTAAATAACTTTTATTGTGTTATGGTACTGCAAAGAATCTAACATTAAAGTGAACGTTTCTTTTATTTTGTAGCAGAATATTTAAATCAAAGAATTGAAATACAACAGCCAATAGTTTTTAACAAAATTGAATAGTATCTGAAGTCTTTGTAACACAAGACAACTGTAATGCAAACGCAGTAGCAGTTTTGAAAGCAAGAAAAAGTATCTGGTTGTAATAATTCCTAGGAAATCATTGTTTTTCATTTAATGGTAATATGCAAGCAATTTGGAACAAAACAGGTAAAACAAAGTTAGTATATTTACATTGTTGTGTTCAAGTAACTAATAGGTGAATATACTTTTAAAAGTATTTTGAAGTGTTTGTCTTTTAATTGAAATGAAATGTATCAGAAATGTAACGCAACAGAAATATTATCCCAAAAAAAGCAGCACGTGTACTTGTAAATAATGTTTATCAGTCAGAGAAACAATCATTTCACTTAAAACCAGTGTCTACAAAATGTTTGTTGCAAACTGTAACAAAACAGGTATTATTAATGTTTGGTATTCAGTAGTAATTTCCACTGATGTGTGACAGGAAATTGTTCATTTTATTCAGATTTGCACTGACTCCACTATTTTTGTTTTGTTGTTGAATGTTATGCTGGTTATAGTTGGTAACTCTAGAAGAAAGGCAGTTATGGTTTCTTCAGTGATCGGAAGAGTGTTCTTTCCTTGTGACGCTAGCATATCATGCAGGATGTCGTTGAACAGGGTCACTGTGATCTTCGATTCTTTAATTTGTACTAGTAGTTGTACATAACATTGTTGAATCATCCATCCTCTGTCTTCACTTTTTTTGTTGATGACATCTGAATAAGTTTGGCTTTGATGGTGATACTTTGATTTGTGTTTGCAGCTGAAATTGATTGGATATTGTTGGCACTTGGCAACTCAATTCTTGAAAAAGGTATTTCTTTTGTAGGCTCTAACAGTACATTGTTATTCATCAGTACTGTGGTTGCATCTCCTGCTCTTTCAATTCTAAAATTTTGAAGTTTTATTGGAGATTTCTTTTTGCTCATTTGATCAAAGTGTTCCTGTTTACTTCCGGAGAAGCAGACTCCTCTTACTAAGCCATCGGTGGTTTGTATGGACATGTCAAAGTAAGATGTCTTGCTACTTTTTTTAGTTGGAGACACATTGCGTAAGAAACCAACAATCTCTTCTTTTTGTTCTTCCATTGCCTGCAAGTGAAAAAGAACCTTTTGAGTTTGTTTCATAGCAATATAATGTATTTCAAAATTTCTAATAACATAGGGAGCACTGCATCAAAAGAGGACGACGACGACTACGACTACTACTACAAATTTAACTATAACAACAAAATGCCAAAAAAAAAACTTACCTAGGTGAATTATCATTTTTTATTTGTTTACTTATTCATTATAAAGGAAAGAAAAGGAGCCTGAATCTAGAGACAGTATAATGTCTTTCTTTTGACACAAAATTACTGGCTATAGTTGACGATAATGTTGAAATCAGTATCTAAAAAACAGCGTTTCCTAGAACAGTATGAGTTATTGGACAAATTGCTTTTGCATTGAAGAAATATTTTCATAAAATTCTGTTTCAGGTTATATTCTGCCATTTCCAGTTTGGAGATATGGTAAAATAACTGTTAAGATTTTGTTGAAATTTAATAAAATGATATGAAGAAAAAAGGCATAAAAGGTACTTCATGTTCTAATCAGTGCACAGATTGCTTTATGATCTGAAAAATATGTTTCTAAAATGTGTAAATTTACGTGTGACTCTGGTAAGTTAGTATAAATATGGTCTATTGTAGTTCTGTTGTCAGTGGTGTAACATAATACTAATTGCCTATAACTGTTATCTCTAACAAACAGATTATAAAGGGGAGTTCTTTCTTTCTCATTCAACCAGTTTACATTAAAATCTCCAATAAAAATATTGAATTCTGAACTATGAAGGACAAGAAGTTGCATCATTGCTGTACACATTTGCCGAATTGCCACTCTTGGTGAACGATATACACCTATTATGGTAATATGTGGAATTGCTAAAAGTTTAACAATAGTTATTTCAACACCATTAGCATTCTTAGAAACTGGGTATCCAGGAATGGATGAAATTCTACTATACACTGCTGTTCCACCATAAGGTCTCGCATTTAGTCCTGTAGACTGATTGTCATTTCTAAATAATGTACAACCACTAATGATGTAGTTACTATTGCTGTCTAAATGACACAGTCTTGTTTCTGAGAAAATGTTTAGATCAATGCTTGAATAGTTCAAGTCTTTGCGTATGTCTTCAATGTGCCTATGCAGTGACCGTACATTTAGAAAGCATAATTTAAAAGCAGTTTGAACTGTTTGATATATAGGGATAATAGATGGGTTGAGGTAACCTTCTGTTCGTAAATGTTGCATTTCTGTTTTTACATCTCGATTTACAGCTATTTTGCTTTCGCAAAGGTCAGTTATATACAATCCCTCAATGTGGGTTACCCTACTCAGTCCTACATAATGTATGTGAGGTATAGCTCTCTTGATGTTAAAGTTAACCACTATCCTTGTTTCAGTGTCACCTTGTGATCTGTGAATGGTTTTAGCAGCTGCAGGTCTCAGTGGAAACTGCTTCCTCACAACCTGAGCTGCTCTGTTTCTTCCAACTGCAAACTGTGCAGTAAAAGGTTTAATAGGAGTCCATGTGCGCTTAATACCTTGCACAAACAAGTGCTTATAATCATGTCTAGTTTTTTCTCCTACATGCCCATGGTCAAATTCTACCCATATTATTCCAGAAGGCCTGTTTCTATCATGTAATTGTATCCTCCTTATAACATTAGCAGCACCATTTGTCATACCATCATCAGTCCTTAAATTCACTGCAATTTCTGTTCTTTCACCTTCCGCAAGTTGAAGGTTAAAAGCTAATTGTTTAGTTTTCCTAGGATCAAGTGGTACTTGCTTCAAGATCTTATCTCGAAATTCTGCAGAGTTAGCTCCTACAACACTATCTAAGGCTTTAATTGTATACTTATCACCAGTTGCAGCCATGTGAACTCTATTATTAAACTCATCCACTTTTGAATTCTGTATGAATAAATGGGGAACATCAATTGGATAATTTCTACACGTTTCTGAAATGCATCTCTCTTTTAGTTTTGCAATGTCATCTGGAGTATGATTACCTTCTCTTAACCTGTTAAGAAGTTGAGCAAATTCTTTACTCTCTCTCTGTCTCATAATTTCTTCTAATTCAAACATTGTAAAAAGTTCGTGCCACAGGTTAGGGGCAAGAGCTCCATATTCGGAATTTTTCAGATCTTTAAACACATAGGCATCCATAACAGGCTCTAGCTGAAATAAATCACCAAGAGCTATGATGCTTACACCTCCAAATGGGTCTTTACTGCCCATAATGTCTTTTAATCTGTTATTTATTTGTACATTAAACATAGTATTGCCAACCATTGAAATTTCATCCAAAAATATTAGTTTGACAGCCCGAAGTTTACATCTAAGAGTGTTAAGTCTACTTGAGTCGAGAGGTTTGTAAATCTTTAGAGATTGGCTTGCTGGTATTGCCAAGGTACTGTGTATTGTATTACCTTTTATACCAAAAGCAGCTTTTCCAGTAGGTGCTAGTAACAGTATTTTAACCTCATTAAAGTCCTCACCAGCTCTGGAGTTGTAATATTTCAGTGCTGCTTGATACAAAGATTTTATAAGATGGGATTTACCCACTCCAGCACCTCCAGAGAGGAAATAGTAGAATGGTTTGTCTGTTGTTTTAACAAGATGTAAGATATGATAAAAAAATTCTTTTTGCTTTTGGTTAAGTGTTTGAACCAATTGTCTGTACTCTTGGTCTTGTAATTCATTTAGTATCAGTGGTTCAGTACTTTCAACTGCTGAAGGAATTCCAACATCTTCTGATAAATCATAGCTTTCATTGAGATCAGGATGCAAATCCTGAATACCCTCAGCCTCATCCTGGTATTCTATGTTTTGTGTATATGGTGCTATTGAGTCAAAGTTATCATTATCAGCATCAATCCCATTCAAGTTTTCCTGGATTTTATCCAAGTTTTCACTGCAAACAGCATATAATTTCATTTGCTCATCTATAGAATCTTTAACATTTAAGAAACGTTCTTGGTAGAAAGAAAAATCAGCCAACAGATCAGTGTCTTCATTTCTCCACGATGTAAAGAGCATTATTAGTTCGCGATAGTGTTTTTCTGGATTTTTTTCACGGTTATACCAAACACTTCTAATAATTCTTGCTTTTGATCTTTTTTTGCTATTGATAGCATTGCTATCAAAAAGGTCATCATCATTTTCATCACTATGAGCTGTTTCTAATGGAAGGTTATCAGCATCCTTTATAACTGACTTTTTTATATGTGGTTTTCCTCCAGAGTCATACCATGCAGCCCAATCTGCCAAAGTTAAGTGCTCAAGACTCAAAGGGCGCTTTGCATATCGTTGCAGAAGACCATTGGTGTATACATCTTCACAATCATCCTCCATTTCTTGAATATCGTTTATTGGCTTTAAAAGCTGCACTCTTTCATTAGGAGGAGTGGTATTTATGAATATTACTTGACGAGAAGACTTCTTCATAGGAAGCTGTAAAACAATGTAAACAGCTTCTTGTGCACTTATCTCGACGCTGTTTAAAAATTTGTTTCCAATGTCTCTGACTTGTTGCTTTATGCTAGAATTTCCTTTTCTGGCTTCATCACAAGCTTGTTGTAACAGTTCACTCATTCCTTTTTGTGCTTTAGAAATATATGAAACTATATACATGGCACATGCATACACATCAAGGACAAACTGGATATCCATATTTGCTCTCCAAGCCTCGAGGCAGGCAGGATTATAGTTGTTTATTCATAACTCATTGGGTTTTCTTTTTAAAAAGACAGTTGGTGCATTTAAAGATGACCTAACAGCTAATCGATATTCATTTTCAGTAACCTTTAACTTGACAAGCAGTTGCTCAAAGGATATAGGTTCACCTTCTTTCATATCATTTAATTGCTTGTTGATTGTTTTCCAAGTGTCTTTGTACTGTTTTACTTTACTTTGTGGTATGTCTCCTTCTAGAGGATAAAGAATTTCAGTTGCTCTCATAGGAGGTTGTGGGTATTTAAATCGACTTTCATTCTTTGATTTCTTCCTACAAGTGTTACAATGTCTGTGAATTTGTCTCTTCACAAGTTGATATAATTCTGTATTAGCAATCGGCCACTGACAACTAATTATCTTATCAATGAAATCTGTAACAACAGCATCATCATCAACTCCAAACACTGGTGCACTTTCAAGCCATATAAGCATGTGTATGTGGGGTGAACCCCGCTGCTGGTATTCTACTCTGTAGAACCAGTCAGAAATTTTCCCTAATGGTTTAGCTTTATCGAAAAGAAAGTTTGTGAGAAATTGACTTATTTGATAATCAAAATGTCTGGCACATGTTACTGGGTCACTTTGAATTAACCTGCATTTCTCATCCCAGGTCATATTTTCAAGCTCAGTGGTAGTGTAGTCTTTGTGATCTACTACCTGACCAAGTATTCGTAGGAAATGTATCCACTGTGTTTCTGCTGAAGAAAAGCTACAAAATATAGAAGCTGGTCCTAATTGTCTTATCATTGCAAACAAGTCTTTCTTAGCTTTTTCAAAATATGGTGGGCTACCTCTCAATGCTTTCAAAAATTGGAATCCTTCATCAAGATGAATCAAGCGCTCAATTGCTCCTTCACATTTCAACTGTCCAGCATTTAAAGATTTGCTATTTCCTTTGCACTTCCTAAGTGCAACTTGTGATTTTCCTAAGAGAATTTTCATTTGAAGCTTTTTTGTTTTGAAGAATATATTTTCAACACACATAGCAGCTCTCCTATCTGATCGTCTTAGTTCAGATTTACAAATGTCGCTATAATGAACATTAGCTAGTCTATCTTTATTTTCTGGTCGACTTTGACCAAGGAATATACCAGGATATGCTAACTCTTCAGAATATTGATCTCTGAATATACTGAAGGGTTTGTTTCCCTCTCCTGGTGCAACATTTAAAATATGTTGAGGCTGACTGTCTTCAAAATAATAGGTGTTGGTCAACATGGTGTCAGTAACACCAGCAGGTGTTTCTGCTTCATCTTCAGTCCACTGATCATCACTATCATTACTGTCATTTCTATCTTGCTTATTGGAACCACTGCTCTTTTCTATTTCTTGTAATTGTTCACTTTGATTTTCAGTATTAGTATCATCTAATAAACAGTTTGCAGTATACTGCACTCCCCAACCTTCATTTAGTGTTATTCCTTCCTGTCTGTAGAGGCTGCTGTTGTTGATTAGCCAATTGGCTGCTTGAACAACTTTATGTGGTCTAATATTGAGAGACAATGCTGAACTTTTGTATTGCAATTTTCTCTTTAAATTGACTTTAACTGTGCCAGTATCATTAGGTAACCTTGGTAACATATTGACAGTATCAGACACTTCTGCTGGCACATTTACAACATTTCCATGTATTTTAAGCTGCCTTCCTCTTGGAGCTTGCATTAATTTTTGAAAAGCAAGTCTTGGAGCTATAAGCCTACATTCCAATTCATTGAGGTCAAAAAACTCTGGTTTTTTGGGGAATTTCATTCCATTGAAGACAGCCACAGGTGGAATTTTATCCTTTGCCAAGTAATTATGACATGTTCTACACAGCCACTCTTTATTGTTAACACTTTTCGAGTTTAAAAGATATTTTTCAGCAGCAGGGTTAGAATTTCTTATTTTAGCAGCTGGAAAAACACTGTGTTTATACCACAGCTGATCACAACAACTACAGATATATAATGGGCCCTGGGAAACAATGTTATGAAACCTTGAAATTAAGGCAGCAATGCTTTGTACTTTTTGCCTTTTTGCTTTTTGACATTGAGTTTTTTCATTCTGTTTAGTGGTTGAACTTTGCCTTACATTGTCACATTCATACCTTTGATTCTGTTTACTAGCCCTTCTGGTACGCTTGTAATTTTTCATGTAAGCATTCCATTTATTTTTCTGCTCATCAGTTGTATTCTGTTTAGTCACTGAACTGTGTATTTGATTGTTTCTTTGATTCCCTTGATATTTTTTACTAGCCCTTCTGGTATGCCTGTAATTGTTCATGTAAGAATTCCATTTCTTTTTCTGCTCATCAGTTTTATTCTGTTTAGTCACTGAATTGTGCGTTTCATTGTTTCTTTGATTACCTTGATTTTTTTTATTAGCCCTTCTGGTATGCCTGTAATTGCTCATGTAAGAATTCCATTTCTTTTTCTGCTCATCAGTTTTATTCTGTTTAGTCACTGAATTGTGCGTTTCATTGTTTCTTTGATTACCTTGATTTTTTTTATTAGCCCTTCTGGTATGCCTGTAATTGCTCATGTAAGAATTCCATTTCTTTTTCTGCTCATTCGTTTTATTTTGTTTAGTCGCTGAACTTTGCTTTTCATTGTTTTCACTGCTCTCAGTGCTTATCCTAATATTCTTCAGATCAGAATTGTATTTTCTTTTTCGACTACTATTTTGTACTTGTTCAGAAAGAACATTTTGTTTGGTGAAATTATTGATATTATAATACTTATTGTTACAGTGCTCATTTCCTGAGCAAGAGCTATTTGGTACTGTTGATACATAATGTATTTCATCAACATGACCTATATATATTGTTCTTGGTTGCTGCTGTGATGGATGATGTGGCTGTATCAAAGTTACCTGTCCAAAATTTACATTTGATTCTATAATATAAATTTGTATATTTAGTGATTCTGCAACTGCTTGTACAGTTAGTGCATCACACCATGTACCTTGCATTGACATAATTGTTAAGTAACCATTCCATGAATTCTGAGTATTACTTTCAATGAAACGTTCAGGGTTATGCCTAAGATAGTGAACAGCAGCTTGTCTGATGCGAAAGTGACTATTGGGATTACCATACAATTGATGTGATACTGCCCTGAAAAAGCAGTCACCTGCACCACCCACATCAAGAGCTCTCAATCCTAACTGTCCTAATCGAAAGTTAAGCAATGTTGTGGAGTCTACTGACTGGTTGTCCACATTTTGATCTGGGCCTGGATTTAATTCAACATCACCCGACCTCAAAAGGTTTATTCTTGATACGGAATATCTTTTGGTGATGCAAGTTAAGTTTTGAATTTTATGTGAACAACAGCAACTAGTTTGCTTTCTTTTTTGTGACAGCTTCTTTGTTGTCAGTCTATTACAAGCGGCAAAATGAGTAAAAAAACAGTTGAATCTGTGTAAATACCTTACATACCATAATTTAAAGTCAGTCGCAAAGCTGTATAATCGTGAAGATTTAGGGGTGTACTTCTTAAGAATGAACTTAAGCTTGCCTCTGACTTTTCTCTTTTTCATAGTATTTATTATCTTTTTTACCGGAATCCTAGACGGTTCTCGGTCTCTACGCCGTTTCACTTCTTTGACCGACTTGGAATGTTTCAGCGGGGAGTGTTCATGGAATTCTCTGAATGATGGCGCTATGCCAACGATGGAAACTCCCACATCAAACCTTACAACTGTATGCAAAGATCTGTTCATAGCGATGCTTAGATAGTAATTATCATGAAGAATACTAGTTCTAGGTTTCTCTCCTCTGTATAAAATCGCCACAGCTTTCGCACATGTTTGTCTAGTGATAGATGTTTTCACGTGTGTAGTGAAATACATGTATCTTCAGCCAAATCCATTTCGTAAACAGGGCATATCATATCCCACATTGGGCTTTGTAATCCCCAACTGAGGCTTAATAATTCCCTTAACGGGCTTTTCATTCCCCAAATGGGGCTCAATTGTTCCCCGAAGGGACTTTGCATTCCCCAAATGGGGCTCAATTGTTCCCCGAAGGGACTTTGCATTCCCCAAATGGGGCTCATACAGCTTATTTTGCGTCCTGAGCACTTGCAAAATGGCCGGGCGGTGATCGTGTTGGCGCTGAGAAAGCTTCAGTCGATTTACAAATTCAAAGCATCTTTCAAAACCTTTCACTCGGCCGGAATGACACCCAGTGCGAATGCTGTGGCAAAATGAGAAAACACCTTTTAAGAAATCCATTACAAATATGAAAAGCGAAAAGATCACTCACCTAGCAAGCAATAACACAACCTGGCTTGACGAACGAAATCAGGACGATACGACGCGACCCAAACGTTTTTGGAAAGCACATGGTTTGACGGATTTGACGTTGTCCTTTTCTCAGATTTGATTGGTTCCGAGTCTTCCCGGAAATCGGTAGTTTGCCACGACCTCTTTCCTTTGTCCTTTCCTCGTATCCGATTGGATAGATTATTCCCTTGAGGAACGAAGTTTGCACCCGAAAGTATTACAGGCCGAAAGTATTACAGGCCGAAAGTATTACCCCTCTGTGCATACTTCGTGTATCGTGTCACCAAATGGAATCCGCAGTGAAACGTCAAGAGTAAATCCGAGATCTTGTCGTATATGAAGTAGCTGGTCGCGCGTTTTACAGCTTATCTATGTGTCTGCATGCATTATAAATGCAGCAGACACAAAAAGGAAATGTAGTTGGTAAACACACTTTTTGAACAGAAATGAGGTTCACTGAGAACTTAAACCCGAGAAAACTTCAAATATGTGACATTTACTGCCTAAAAAGCCATAGGCGAAGAAATACTAAATTTTGAATTTTTGGTCGTAATGTAGGCCGTTCAAAAAAAGTTGAGCTTGAACTTTCTTCGGAGAAGAGTACGTTTCCTTGCGATAAATAAGGACATTTGCTGTCAGATGCGATTATTAACCGTGCGATGTACGACTATTAAGTCTAAAAGCCAGCCAAACACGACTATTAAGGAGTTCGTGCGCGATTAATAGTCGTACTTACCACGATTATTAATCGTGATAGAAGACGCTTTCAGACTATTAATCGGAAGAGATGCCATTTGCGATTCATAGTCTTATTTTAAGGACTTTAAAGCCAAATTATCCTAAAATTTCACTCCGGAAATTAAAAAAAAACTCCGGAAATTAATAAACACCTGTTCAAAGCTATCTGTACTTGCATTAGATATGATCTATGAAAGCAATGGTCGTCGAAATGCTCCAAACGCACACGCAAATCTTTTGGAAGAAACGTCCTTCCAATGGCATGAATCATGCACGTCAATAAATGTGGTATTTTGGCAGGGGATCCTGCTTGTTTTTTACCGTACTAATGCACTCGAACGCTTCGCTATTAGCCATTTTGCTAGGGAAAACCCCAGGATAACCCCAACTACGAAAGAACCGAGCAACCATTACACGTCATTAACACAAAATGCCTTGCGCACCTAAAAAGATGGAGAACGTGGGTAGTTCGAAGTTGCCGTGAAGGCCAGTTTTGAAGGCCGAAAAAAATTAACAAGGTTAGAGGTATGATTTTAAGTACCAAATATCTTGAGTTTATACATTTAGAGCCTTTTTACCAGTATTTGCTTTAAAACTGCAGGTTCCCTTTCAAGTCACGAGAATAGGGGACATGATCACCAACTAAAGAAGCTCTTGATTGTTACACGAAATCTCCATGTCAACACCTTAAAAAATATATAGAGAACAGTATGCATGGAAAATATGCATACTTACGTTAAGGCGTAAATATTTATCTAACTAAAAAGGAAATTTAGACGAATGGCACCTTAAACTGAGGGGGATTTCCAAATAACCTTTTAGAGTTTAACTGTTAAAGAGATACGTTGGAGATAATAAAGACACATCACCTCCATTAAGCGTCTTCATAATTTTCTTGTATGATCCCATTTCTTCTGGGCCAACAAGAACGACTCTCAGACCTTCCCTGCTCGCTTTAGCTGTCCGTCCACTGCAGTGAATGTAAAGCTGTTAACGGACACAGGGAAAGAATTTAGGAACGCAGGATAACATGAAATAGTTACGCAAAAGTTCATGCTTACATTGTGGTTACATCATTACACAGTAGTTCATTATTAAATGAGATACATCTGAGGACGATGAACAATAGCAAACTGCTCCTCACATATAAACTGCATTTGGAGAACAGAGTCATTTTTTTCCTAAATCAAAAATCATTAACTGAAATGAATTATGTTTTGATTTCGGTAGGTGAACCTCACACATTAATTCAAATTGGAAACAAAACAAAGATTTAGGAAATGAAGTTTTAGGAATAAGTAAATAAATGCATGGTCGGTTGAAGCAGCGTGACTTCCGAAGCCTTTTGTCAAGGTAGAGTTTCGCGGATAATGAAAGCACTGCCGCCAAAAAGCAATCGCTCCCGTTCCCGTCTGCCGCACAGGCTAACCACCGACACAAGCTAACCAACCGTACACACATACTTACACGTACTTACATCAGGGTCCTTCGGGACTTGATAGTGAATTACATGCTCAACAGCTGGTATGTCCAAACCTCTCGCGGCCACATCTGTAGCCAGAAGTAAGCCACTCGCACTTTTCTTAAATCTAACAGGCAAGAAAAAAAATCAGCTAAAATTTTATTTGCTGGTGTAAGTCCTATCTAGCTTTAAATATTCTCCGAGGGAGGAGAGGGGCGGGTTTTAATCAGTCAAGGCGATCCAGTTATAGTCTATACATAGAGGAAATTCCATTGGTCGGTTAGTTCGTAAACTATACTCACTGTTTTCATGAAAAAAAAATAGTAAGAAGATCAGGATGATTCTGATCCAAGGCCACATAACACGCGTGTCGCCTCGTGTTTTGTGCAAAGCAAGTTGCGCAGTAAAGAACGTGAAAGACGCAACAGGAAAAAAGCACGTTGTCTACAAAATTAGGTTCCTAATTGTTGCTTTGTTTCGTTTGTTTGTTTTTTTTCTGGTTTTTGTTTTTGTTTGTTTTGTTTGTTTCATTGTTTTTTTGTATTTTTATTTTTTTTCCATCTCACTCAGTTTTCACCCGGCCTGTCTAAATTCTTTAATCTTTGCCTTTGTTGCATGCTGGCGTGCAGAACCCACGGGTTAAAGTCCAGGAGCCTACACAAGGAGCCCAGTCTCCTCACGCAGTCTACAATGTTTGAGAAAACCAAAGTACGGCCTGGGTACCGGGAAAGGAAATAGTGGAGATACAGGTCCCAGAGAGTAAATTCAAAATAAATCTTAATGAGGTGATTTTTACAACAACTGTATGTTTCGTAGTTCTCCTTCGATTTGGAACCTTGTGGTTCCGTGGATCATGTTTCCTAGACAATGTGGTGTACATGTAGATGCATTTGGCTCAAACCAACAATAAAAAGTAATAAAAATTGTATTCTGGATCTTGAAGAGTTTCGCTTCCTTGTCAGCTCAACTATTACAAACCTTCTCTTCAATTACACATGAGATATTTGCTTCTGTCAGGCTTTCTACGGTTCCTCTCTTGTTGGTAACATCGATAATTTTACTACAACTGTTCTTCTGCAGCCCAACTTTGTCCATCAGCGACACTAAAAATGTAAAATGCAAAGAGTATTGCTGTTAACGGAAGAACACAAGCCGGTCAACTTAATCTTAAGATGTTAAATAACAAAGACAAAAGCAAAACAACACAATAAAAGCTTCGACACACTTCATAAAGCAGCAAATTTTCGGGTTTTAAATGATGGATTATTTAAATCAATTCATTCCTCAAGTAATAGCTGATAAAATACGTTGATGCTATCTCTAGCTTCTATTATTCTGAGTCAAATATGCCGTGATTTACCTAAGCCTTCTTCGCTTGTGATTTTCTTTTCTAAAATTAAACGCCGCCAGAAGATATCTTTAGAATCATCCATTTGATAGAAAGAGGCTACACTCCAATTTCACCGTTAGGTAAATGAAAAAGGCAAAAAACGCCCGGCACTGATGTTTACAGAGCAGTAGAAAATGCTTACAGCTGTACTTATCATTTTTTACGGCGTTTTACAAACGGAAAAACTTACACTGGAAAAACTTACATTGGAAATCCAAATTCATGCTGAAAACTAAACAGGACAACCGATCTCATGAGAAACATGCCTACATGTACAAGTGTGTGTCGACTGTTTCAGATCTCAAAAAGAAAGTGAATCAGTACAACTTATGATACATGAGGTACTTACCTCGGAAATCAAATCCCACAGTCTTCCCGGGGTGGCTACTATTATCTCAGGATACTTGTTTAAAAGCCTCTGTTGTTTTTGAAGTGCCATTCCTCCAACCACAGCAACAATCTTGAAAAAAAGGAATTGTTTACTGATTCAAATAATTTTGAGGTACTTTGTTTGGTGGGTATTTCTCTGATAAAAGATACCAGTTGAAACAGGACCAGAAGGGGCGGCATGGGAGGGGAGGGTAGGGGGTAAATGGTACATCATATGGGCTAGGATTGTAATTCTCTGAACAAAAGGGTTTTTATATATTTTGCTGGTGAAGGGGTGAAGATAAAATAAATATTTCAGTCCAGAATATGGTACTAAAAAACAATAGAGTTTATGTTTGAGAGAATAACAATGTTTTCAGCACTAACTCATCATTATTTAAAATACTTAAGCCTATTGTGGCTACAAATTCATGTTTCTCCCAAAAAATAAAAAATGCTTTCCAAACAAGAGATAGGTTTGCATTCTGCTCCACTGAAAAGAGGAGTATTGAAGGCTCAGGAGACAAAATTGACTTGGGCCAATAAAAATAAAGTAATGATTGAGTTTCTAACAATGGGAAAACAGAATCTAACTGTGGAGATGACTTTCAAATTGTCAATTTAAGTACATGATGTTACCTCTAATGATGTGTGTTTTGTAGCCTGTTTGAGATGATTTTTTATTTGCATAACCAATTCTCTGGTTGGTGTCATTATCAACGCCAGGAGGGGTTTCTTGAGCTTGGAAATTCCATAACCAGTTTCTGTGGCATTTGTGGTATCATTTTTGGTAGTATGTTCTGTAGTTTCACCTGCTTCTTGACTGGACTTGTGGCCAAGGATGTGGGTGAGAATTGGAATCCCAAAGGCTAGTGTTTTACCTGAACCCTAGTAAATACATAAAATGTTTTAATTAATACCCTTAAATAATAGCCTCCTCAAAAACCAGCCATTCCTGGAAGCTAAACTTCTCCCAAGTGATTTTATCATAACTTCAACAGACAATTTCAAGGCACTATCCAACAAATGATATGAGAAGTACGAAACTTACAACTTGAAGGGACTTATCTTGACAATCTTATTGTAATGCACATTTTTGTATAAATAATGTTCCATCAACCAACTAATATGTATATATAGGAAGATATAGAATGCCTACATATCTTCACAATAGTTGTGAAACCAAGTACACAAACAATACACATAAAAAAAGAGACCTCCACCAATCTAACTGCTCTGATTCAACTCACTGTTTCTGCTGCACCAATGATGTCCCTGTGGTGGAATATTGCAGGCAGAAGGGAGAGAGTCTGTAAAGGGGTTGGTGTAGTAAAACTTTGTTCACTGAGTCCTCTCTGAACTTCTTTGGGAACACCAAGGACTTCCCAAGCACTCATATCTGCCATGGGCTCTACAGTTTAGTTCATTCAAAATAAATGATTTAGCTATAAAATATGATTGCATCTTAAACTTATAGTGTTAGTGGGAAATATCATTTTATTACAGTTGAATGGAATGGGTTATTTGTACCTTTATAGATATGAAATATGTTTATAAAGGTTTTATAATCTAAATTAATAAATACTTTATTAATAAATAACAATACAGTAATAAAAAACTTATCAGTAAAATTACATTATTTATCACACCCATTTTAAAATCACCGGTGGTCCCTGTAATCTGATTGGCTCTAATTGATGCGATTTACTCACAAATCGCACCATTTTTTGCCTTAAATTGCATCTTTTTTCCAGCTAATGAGGAGGCTACACTAAAGACAAAACAACCAATCAGATTTCAAGGCTTGTTTAAAGTAACCGATCAAATTGCAGGAAATAAAAGACAAAGAGTATTGCATGGCAAATTTTGAAACTTTTGTTTCCAAAACTCTTACTTTTTTCCCCAAAAAAATCGATGAATTTAATTTCAGACCAGCTCAGTGCTGCATCAATAAAATATTTGAACTTACCAAGTCCTGTATTTGGGTGATTTCAAAATGAAATGGATGTAATAAAGTGGTAATTGAACCTCGTGTCGTGCAATTTTGGTCTGAAATCATACTTGTGATTTCAAATCAAACTCATGCTGTGCACTCATTAGATTTTGAAATCACGCATATGATTTCAGCCCAAATTGCACTTCACTTAGTTCAATTCCCATTATTTATAGAAAATCATGTCTTTTCCAAGATAACATTATCTACACAAAATGTGTTTGATTCTCTTCTTGATAATAAAATTCAAGGACAATCATTGGAGTAAAATTGTACTTTGTTTTGTGCATTTCCCATCCATAATTCCTAAAATTAACTCTTACCTGGAGGATCTTCCACCAGTCTATTGTCAGTGACCATTTCTACTCTGTTTTGCTCTTCTGACTGGGCTTTACTTTGGGCCTTCTTTTTCTTTTCTTCTTCTTTTTTCCCTTTGTCTGTTGGTCATTCTTCGTGCTTTTTCAAGTTGTGCGGATGGTGTGGTAACTGTTTGTTCCAGATTATCCTGAGGATTTAAATCAAAAGACAATACTATGTAGCTTTTTTTTTTCTCCGTGAGCCAAACTTCTAGAGAAAACCAAAAAGAAGCTTCTACTCTTAGATATACATAATTGTGCATGTATGGGCACAGGCGGCCCAAGCTCACGTCTCGAGAAAAAGCCAACGATGAATTCATGAACGCGTCACGCGTTGTGTGAGTGGGTGTTAAGTTACGGGAGGAACCGTTGAAAATTTGAACACGTTATAAGGCATAGTATGAGGAACGAAATATGGTCGATTTACAACGATAAATATTTCGAAATCTGAATATTTTACACGTAAAATCAATAAAAACTTACTCATGCCCTGTGTATCCGTCGTAGTTTCTAGCGATTTCTGCTGTTTTAAGCTTGCTTTACCATCACTGTTATCCATGTCAAAAGACGAAGTCAAGGCTGCACACTCCGATTTCGACCTTGGTCCACGCGGAGGTGATTTGCGCCCCGAAAATCCTCCCGATCGGCATTTTTCTCAGCCACACTTTACGATCTAAGATCGCTGCACCCTGGGACATGTCTCAATACCAAAACTTCACGCGCATTTCGCTGGAAACGAGTGTTTTCTACCTGAATTTCCAAGTTTGCTTCTTTCTGGTTATGCTTTGAACACGAAGACTGGACACGGCCGCGAAAGAGACTTGGGTACGAGGTCAATTTTCTCTCTACCACGAGTGGTACGGTCGATTAATGTACTATACTTACCCAGAAGTCTAGTGACATCAACTGGCAAAACATTGTAGTTTGATAGGCCATGCATGGAAGGGTAGATGCAATCGACGTTAGGACATCATGTGGACAATGGTATTTACATTGCGGTATGTAAGACTTCACATACAACGTTCGCTTTAATTACAGTCAATTTCAGGTGGCGAAATATTTCACCTCTCCATGAATTTCACAAGAAATCTACGTGTAGGAAAAAATAACATTCGTATCGGATTCCGACGTCAAACTTGCGAAAAGTTATGATACCTAAATATTTATCCTAGGTTCGCACTAGGAAATTTGTTCTCTATTAATATAAGCTTTTCACCCGTGATTTTATCAGTAAAGTTCCCAAAATGAAATATTAGGATTTTCATCTTGAAATTTTGCCACTCTTAACTTTCTGATTCGCTTCGCTGTTAATTTCACCGCATCTCTTCCTCTTCGATAGCATTTTCGCGAAAATAATCGAAGCTTAGATGCTCACAGAAAACCCCACAGAATATTCAAATTTTGTACGTTGTTTATCTGTTTTACTTTCGACTCGCTGTCTGATTGGTTGATTAGGACAATAGGTTAAGGCGAGTTGCCTCTGTGGAGATGGGGTAAGTATTGTACATTAATCGACCGTACCACTCGCGGTAGAGAGAAAATTGACCTCGTACCCAAGTCTCTTTCGCGGCCGTGTCCAGTCTTCGTGTTCAAAGCATAACCAGAAAGAAGCAAACTTGGAAATTCAGGTAGAAAACACTCGTTTCCAGCGAAATGCGCGTGAAGTTTTGGTATTGAGACATGTCCCAGGGTGCAGCGATCTTAGATCGTAAAGTGTGGCTGAGAAAAATGCCGATCGGGAGGATTTTCGGGGTGCAAATCACCTCCGCGTGGACCAAGGTCGAAATCGGAGTGTGCAGCCTTGACTTCGTCTTTTGACATGGATAACAGTGATGGTAAAGCAAGCTTAAAACAGCAGAAATCGCTAGAAACTTCGACGGATACACAGGGCATGAGTAAGTTTTTATTGATTTTACGTGTAAAATATTCAGATTTCGAAATATTTATCGTTATAAATCGACCATATTTCGTTCCCCATACTATGCCTTATAACGTGTTCAAATTTTCAACGGTTCCTCCCGTAACTTAACACCGAGTCACACAACGCGTGACGCGTTCATGAATTCATCGTTGGCTTTTTCTCGAGACGTGAGCTTGGGCCGCCTATGGTATGGGTAAAGACTGAAAAAATGCATGAGCCCTTTGGACAATGCAGTCTGCTGTCTTTGAAAAAATTAGGACAAACTGCTCTTAATGACTTCAGTCAATTCCTGTATTTCCATGTAGTTCTTGTGGTGAGTGTTGTTGTTGTTGTCGTTTTCTTTTTGTTTGTTTGTTTGTTTCTTTTCTCATTTAAGGTATGACTGGCAGTTATCTTAGTTTTGATTCTCATGTCCAATACACCCAATCTGACTCAGGAGACAAGTCATTCCATTTGGGTCAGGTTGAGGATTATTATTGAGCGTCTCGAAAATCGACTTGTGGTAAGACATTTCCACCTTAAGAGGCACGGTTTATTCAGATTTCCAGTATCACAAGATGACTTAACCACTAATTAACCTCTGGTGGGTCGATTTGTGAACGACTCAACCCAATTCGGATGTATTGGACAATCCTCAACATTTAATAATTAAAGATGAGTTAAGATACAAAAAAAAATGAACAAAAAAATTTAAAAAGATAATTTTTTCCAATTTCTCGTAAAATACAAGGGTAATTTCACCACGTGCTTGAAGTGAATCTTACATTTGTATCTTCTAAATTTAACCATGCGATACGTTTTAAAGCACTTTAAGCAATTCACCTCCTGCAGCGGCCGTTCTTTTATTTTCTTCTTCTGAGCTGGTCCACCTGCACCAATTCCTGCTACCTCTTCTGGATGATAATCTTCCATGACTTCAAGGGACACAAATCCATCCATTTCGCCCGCAAAGAACGAAGGATCGTCAAATTCTACTGGTTCTCATTTTCGCTTCTTCCCTTTCGAATTCTTCTCTGCCATTATGGAGCAATAATCAAAGAGCTTTAGTTGAGAAACTGAATGTAAAAGCTCTTTTAAATAACAAACAACCGTTTTGGTTTATCCTTAGAGAATTAATAAAAACAATCTCACGTCGTCCGCCATTATGGATTACCCTCCAGAGAAGGACTGGATAAGAATTTGTACTGCGCGCATTTTCAAACGGGAGTCATCCGCTGCTTTATTGCTACATGACTTTTCTCCCTTCGCCGAGTGCAAAAATTTTTTTTGGGATCACTTTCTGAAGGAGCTTAGACACCAGGCTCAACTAGGGAACCAAGCCTTTTGATGACGTAAACAATTTTTCACTCACCACCCCCGACTGGTTGAAGTGTAGTTGGAGGGGGACAGGGAAGGAAACATTTTTGTTACTTGCGCGGGAAAAAAACAAATGAGAAGTTATCTATAACCTTTTTTTTGTTGTTGTAATTTTCCAGAAAAAACAAATGGGAAGTTATCTATTACCTTTTTTTGTGTAATTTTCGCGGGAAATAATATTACCTTATCTCGCTCCGCTCCGTACATATACGAATCTTCTGCCTTTGGTTATAATACACTTTCTTCGTTAATTCTAAATATTACTCACGGTCAAATGGATCCAAAGGGAATTTCAAACCTTGGAAATACTTGCTTTCTGAATAGTGTCTTGCAAGCTCTGCTCTCAGTGACATGTTTTTCCGAAGGGCTCACTGGATTGCAGCACAATCACAAGAAGTGCACCTCATCTAAAACAGGTCTTGAAAATGTATTCAATATTATTTTAGCACGTCAAAATAACATTGATATTGGAGTGGAAGACATAAAATCCCAGCAGGCAAACAACATCAACCCATCGGTGAACTGTGTAATTGAACCAAGTACTTTTTTGATGAACCACAAAATTCGTCATCAGTGTGGTAATCCGCTTAGTTATTCTTGACATTAAGCTTATTTCGACTTTATGAAACAATTAAAATACGTATATTAAAATAAGTATTTGACAACTGGATAATCTTGTTAGAACGTCACAGGAAGTTGTACCTTGTACGGAGCTACGAGTAAAATGTTTAAGGCCTTTTCACTGTTTATGGCGGTAAATTTATATTAGTCCTGGAAGCTTTGCAAGTCGTAGTTCTTTGCTCGATTATTTTTTGACACTGTTGTGTTGCGCGTTCATCTAAAATGTGCGTGTACGAGTACTAGGAGTGCAAAGAGTGAAAACGGTACGCAAACCTAACACTTTCGACCCCTCCCCATCCCCCTCCCCCAGCCCCACCCTCTGGACAAATGAGTAGTTTCTGGACCATATTGACTTGATAATCTTGGTAACTCCTAAATTGACTATGCCAATTTCCTGTGGATTAAATTAATTACAATCACAAACCTGTAGACAGCAAAATTAAATCCAGGAATGGTGTCCCTGCCACATGGAAATTTTTGTTTTTGGTTTCTTTTTTTTTCTGAGGGGGGGTAGAGTTCAACCCCCCCTCCCCTTTGAAAAATTCATTTCATGTCAAGCATTTCCTTAAAAAATTTTGGCACTTTTGGACCCCCTCTCCCCTGGAATTTTCAATGATCCTACTTGGGGTGGGAGTGTGTTGATCTTTCAATTCTTTCTAGAACTACACCTTTACTACACATTCTTTCTTACAAAAAGTGAATTTTGTGGTCAAAATGATCTCTATAATAATCACCTCCACCCTTACATTTTTCTTTTGCATGTGGGAGAATAAACATTGACATTGACAACAATGACAACAGTTCTATTTGCACTCAACATTTACATTTTTAGTTTAGCCAATAACTACAAGAAAAGTCAAATACTCATCACAAAGACAAGCTACCATAGTATTTCTTATACCCAATCACACACTTTATTAGTCAGTATTATTCAAACATTTATCCTGTTCCATTAGTGGTGTTTGTCTATTCATTCTTAAGGGTTGTACTATACAGAGCTTCCTGAAGGACTATTCTAACCCAGTGGAGCTGGAATCATCTTATTACTGTAGCAGGTAACAAATTTTAATAGCATTAAACCTAACACCAAAAGGACACACAAATACAACTATTTTTTTGATAACTGCTACAGTGCTTAACACTATAAACTACAATGCACAAAGCAGACTATTTTCTTCCAGTGCAAGAAATTAGGAATGTCAAAGCTACTACAATTGTACAAATTCAAGTTCTTATGCATGGATTGAAAAGAGTAGGAGATGCAGTCCCTGTTGCTGTGGTCTGGTCTCTGTGTCTGTGTGTTGTGAAGAATACAATTCATTCCTGTAATCAATTGAGAAAAGGCAAATAATGAAATAAAAATTCATACAAATACAAAATGCAATAAGTCCACATTAGCTTATTTGCTGCCTTCAATACAACATCATTTAACAAATAAAGAGATAATGATGACAACAAGGATGATGACGGTAATGATGGTGATGGTGATGTCAAGGATCATGGTTAGTGGTATAGGAGACTGACTGGGTGACCTCCAGTAACTAGAAGATGAAGAAGCAACAGTATGTGTAATGCCTCATTCCATGCTGTCTAGTTACTTGAAAAACTAGTAGCCCCCTGCCCCCCTCCCCTTGCTGATTCCTGTCTATATATAATGAATTGCACAAATATTAAATTATGCATTCTTTCATTTTTACTACATCAGTTGCTCCCAGAGTACTGATGCATGGAAGAGGCTAGTCACATGCCAGGCACCTCTGTCATTTTGCATTCAAATGGTAAGATTTCAAAATGATGGAAAAAAACTTCACAACTTAATAGATTACAAAGAGAAAGTGTTATTGTCCATGAGGGTACCACCATTTCTTCTGGTCATTATGTGTGTTACCTAAAAAGAGAAGAGAGGTGGTATTTTTCAAGTGATACCACAGTTCGACAGTCTTCACATCTTGAAGCTACAAGCCAGGAAGCATATCTCCTCTTCTATGAAAAAGATGAGGTTGAAGACATGCAAGAGGTTACACATATTTCTTCTATGTCTGTTAAGGTCCAAAACTGTCTACCACAGATGCCCAGTATGCCTCTAAAAAGGAAGAAGTTTCCTGTCAAGTTTTGTCTTTCACCTGGTTACTATGCATTAAAGGCTGAAAAACCTGGCATTTTCAAGACAGCTACTGGAAGTATACCCTGGAAATATTCTACACTGGATGTAGCATCAGTATTAGCAAAGCAGAGGGAATTGCCATGGCTGGGGTCCAAATCTCAGGGAATCCTAGAATTAAAGCATGGGAGCCAACTGATGTTGAAAAGCTCCTTCCAGCTAAACACAAGATAAGTGACGGCAAACTTTCCAATTTTGTGATAGACTATATTTTTCTACTGATAGAAAGTCAGTCTCAAGCCAGTAACAAGAAAGTTTTTACTGTCAACTCCGATGTTTATAACAACATGGCACAATTCTTAATGAATATTTTCTTGAAGCATAAGTATGACTTGCTTTATGAGAACATTTCAGCAGCAGACATGATTCTGTGCCCAGTACTGCATGGATCATATATTATCAGAGAGAAGCCAACATGAAAGTTCGTAAAAAATTCAACAATCAGAAAAGAAGAAGGAATCTTTCACACAATGTTAGAAAGAACTTACCAAATGCTGGGCCTAAAAGATAGAGCAATCATTGGAATGAGTTCTGAATCCATTTTTACAGAGCTATAAAAATGGAAAGAACTTAGCAATACCCCATTGGACACAACCATTTTTCCTAACAGCTGTCTAAAATTATTGAAGCAATAACAGTAGCTGCTTTCATCTGAACTGATTTTTATCTAATCAATGCCAGCACATGAATACTCAGAGAAGTTGGAGTAGTTTCATTGCAAATTTTTCAATATTATTTGCAGCAAAGGATGGGAAAAATTAATTATTAGAAATAATTATTATCATCATTATCATTGTTATCATTGTTATCATTGTTATTATCATTATCACTATTATCATTATTATTATTGTGTTTCAAACTTTACCACTTCCCTTCCCCAAAGCAGCTACATGTATACAATACAGGGCCTTTTAAAAAGTCCTCAATGTTTAATGCCTAGAGGCTTGCTGGTTTGGCAGTCAGTGGAAAGGTAATGAAAGAAATACATTCAGCTGGATTTATATGATTATAATTAACATTCAAATATTGATTCTAACTCTGCACTGACTCAGGATATAAAAAACAAGACATTGATTGCATTATATATGGTGGCTTGATGCAAATGAGCCAAGAGAGCTTTTTTTTTTCAGGTACATGATCATAAAAAAGCCCCATGTTCTGTAGTTGTAAGTCATAGGGTGAAATTCAGTACTTTAACTATATTCAGTAGACCTCAATGCAGTTTTCAACACCACCTTAATGTCAAATAATTTTTGTGACAATTCTGTTATCATAAAAATATCAGTAATACTGCAAATTTCAGCAACAGTTGTACACGTTATAGGAAAATGATTCTTCTGTAAAAAATTTTTCTTCTAGCAGACTTAAATTTTCTGAAAAAAATAACATGATCATAAAAAAGCCCCATGTTCTGTAGTTGTAAGTCATAGAGTGAAATTCAGTACTTTAACTATATTCAGTAGACCTCAATGCAGTTTTCAACACCACCTTAATGTCAAATAATTTTTGTGACAATTCTGTTATCATAAAAATATCAGTAATACTGCAAATTTCAGCAACAGTTGTACACGTTATAGGAAAATGATTCTTCTGTAAAAAATTTTTCTTCTAGCAGACTTAAATTTTCTGAAAAAAATAACATACAATGTATGGAAAAACTATCACAAACAACAGGGCAGATTCAAGGAAAGGTACAGCCATAGCCAGTATGAAGCAAACATCCCCACCACTCCCAAAATGCATTATCAGTTGCCTCAGATGTCCAGGCTGTCCAGGGAACAATTTAAACGTTAAATAAGTACAGTTTTGCGTATTCAGATTAATTACTGCTAGGTGCATTATTTTATGACAACGTACTTTAACAAGTTAGGTATATATATATATTTCATATCACAAAAGCAAATAATTTCTGGTGTTATCGCTAATTGGGATATCAGATCAAGAAAGTATAAGGTTATTAATAAAGAGTTCAATTTTGGCTGAAGGTTTTTCGAGTTATTAATTTGACAATTCACTGTACGTTGTAAAATTACAAAGCAAAACACTAAATTTAGGTTGAAAAACACTAAAATACTTACTTACCTTCGGTCTCAAAACGTTTTTCACTATACTGCTGTAAAAATTTGAGTTTGTGTTTACTACAAGCCGATGTTTCTTGTATACTCCAATGTGACGACATAAGCTAGTGGCAAAAAAGGTCACGCAAGCAAGCAAAGGCCTGGGCACAAATTCAGTAGGCTTGGCTACTGAGTTGAGCCTGGTTTCTAAGCTCCTTCAGAAAGTGATCCCAAAAAAAATTTTTGCTCGCCGAGTTCACTGAAACCTTTGTGAAACGTGAATGAAAAGATTAACATCACATGGTGAAAGAACACCGTACATTCAAAGAGGAGTGCATTTATATTGAGCACTTAAACGAAAACTCGTTTCTTATCAAGAAAGGCTTTGTCCCAAACATGAAGGTAAGTGAACGCGCGCCAAACATCAGATCAGAATTTCAACTCCAGCTGAGTAGCGTGCGCGTCAAAATACACGTCTAACGATGTCATACTTGAGAATGTTGATAAGCTATGGTCATCGAAGTAAATCCCCTTACACCTACCATATCCGTCAAAGTAATTCCTTCTTTGAAATAAGTTTTGTCACAAGGAAAATTGTTTCTGGGACAACTAGATTTTGTTCTCCCCCTCTTCCCCACCTTTTCTGCCCACGTAATGATCAAATCCCCTCCCCCTTCCCCCCGTCCCCCCTCCACGTCTCTCGTGTCAGAACTGTTTTCTTTTTTTTTTCTGTTTCAATCAGTGAATTCACGAACTACAGTCAAACCTGTCTTAGGTGGCACCGTATTGAGCACTCGCACTGTATTAGACGCCATATTCCCGTGGGTGACTGCTTAATACAGGGTTGACTGAACTCAGCCAGATTATATCCAGAACCCAGATTATATCTATTATTGTCCCCATACCCCCTAATTTCCCTCCTTTTCTCCTAGTAGCAGACTGTGGTGTTTTGCTGGAAATTGTTGATGCAAGAATGTCCTAATTAGTACTGGATTAGGATGTTCTCAATAATTAGTACCATGGACAAATTTTTACATTCTGTTTCAGATACAAGACTTGAAGTGTACATTGCAGCTATTCAACTCTGAATTTCAAACTATTCTTTTCTCTTTTTTTCTTTAAAAATTGAAGGTATCTTAGATATATAAATGAGTTGCTTGAAAAGCAAATGTTTGATGAGCTGAAGCACTAGACTGGAACTCAAGGTACAGTACTCTAAACATTTGAAATATAATACTGTTGTATTTGCTGCATTTCTCTTATTCCTTTTATACAGTTAAATTAAATTGCTCTCCAGGTGTTGGTGGTTTCCTTCCTGGTGTAAAGCAGATTGCAAATGTTGCAGCTTTGCCTGGAATTGATGGTGTAAAAATGATCATAACTTTTTCTTGTTGAAATTACAACTCAGTTTAACTCAATCTAATGTTCAATCCTGGGCCCAGTTGTTCAAAGGCTGATAAGTGCTAACCCAGGGTTAAATGTTAATCAGGGTGTGTTTAATCCTTGGCTTAAAGCCATTTTAAAATAATTTACTATAATTTTTTAGGGCATCCAATCTTCAAATTGCAGACTAAAGGAATTGTACATGTATACTGAAGTTCATTTGAAAGCTTTCAGATATGAAATCAGATTTCACACTGACCATTAGCTATCTAAACTCAGCTTTTAACAAACTGGGCACCCTTTACTCTTGGGAAGCAAAGAAAGTATAAAGTGGAGATGACAGAAGAGTTTCTTGTTATACAGTTTGTGTTTCCAGAGTATTTTTACACAAAGATTTCACTTAAAGTGATGCCAAATAGAGCATCCAGTTATCCAGTTAGATCCAGGTATCCCATTATTTTAGAATGTGGGTTTATTGAACTTTCTCTGTGGTAAAAGTTTTATTTCCTTCTTAATAAATTTAGGAAATTCTGAAATAGTATGCGTAGAATACTAATATCCTAATATCCTTCTCAGGGAAAATGCACATATTTTTTCCAGGCTAATGAAGTCTTGAAAAAAGTACAATTCTTGATCGCTTCCCTTTTGTTGAAATAACAATAACAAAGAAGGCTATGTATCTCCATTTCTATTCTGAAATGTTGATTCGTATTTTTTTGCTTGGCCATCGGAGATCAGTTGGACTACCAGATGTTCATTCTGGCTGTGGATTTGCTATTGCTATTGGTAAGTTACAATTCACACATTTGTGATAAATAAGGCAACATTTTATTCTGAATATGTTTGTGGATTGTAGTTGTTTGAAGTTGAGTGTCATGTGAAAAAAATTTTTCTCAATAAGCTATTTGTCAACAATGTAGTTTCCTCGTCATAACTCAAAGTAAGTGCCCTTTGATGAAGCTTATAGTTTCTTTTCAAACTGGTAATGTGCTTAAAATGACTTTGGTTGGTCATGGTGATGAATTCACTTTCTGAATGCAGTATAATTGTTTGTCCCGCCATTAATTAACTTTGGATGTGGATCGTGACTTTTTGACTGCATATTGTGTCTTCTTTGCATTATAAGGTCAGTAGATATGCTTGACCTTATGAAACTCTCTGTTTGGCTGTGATTGGCTGGAATCCCACACAGGCTTTGATTGGCACACTCTGACCAAATGTTCCTTTGGAGTACACTGCCGCAGAGTTATTATGTTTTCATGTTTCTTGTGGTCAGCATCCATGTTTCTGGGATGTCTACCTCTATGTCCAATTTATGTTGTAACAGGCAAAGTCTTATGTGGATGGCCTCTTATACCCTGCATGTATAATAATAGGATCACAATCAATGTACTCTACTTCAGTCCAGAGCAGGTGGTTTCCAGGTGTCTTCTGAAACTGCAGAGGCCTTTGTCTTAGCATGTCATTTCTCTATATGCTATATAACTCGTTTAACCTTACTTGCATAGGTTTTCCTGTTCCGCTGATGTAAACTTTGCCTTACTCTCAGGCAATCTTTTCAACCAGGGGCTCTTGTTGTAAAGATGCTGAGCCATGGATGGGGAGTGTCCTGTTACTATTTGTAACATCAGTGAAGTGAATGGAATGCTTTCGGTTCTTCAAATGCTGTAGCAAGCAAGATTGTGAATGTGTTATATACAGAGCGTTCTGAGATCCTTTGCTGAAAGGATGATAAGGTTATCGATTGCTCCTATAACCTAACTATAAATATTGTTATTAATTCTTTTTATTTATTTATTTTTACTTTTCACAGTGGGGAGGAGGGGGGTTTGGCTGGGTGGCTTTTCTAATTTTGTAACATGAGTTTATATGCTTACTTTGCACCCCGTTTTAGTAACGAGTTTAGAAATCTCACCATTGCATCCTAAAGCTCCATTCCTTTGATGCACTGTGATCTGTGTGATCTTGGACCACAAATCCTAATCCATATCCTCCCAAAGGAACACACAATTTAACCCCACATTTACAAAAAAGTGTTATTTGAGAGGTGATCCACAAGTATCAGTCAGCTGGACCAAGGATGGAGTGCTACTTAGTAAAAACAACAGCCTGGTTATTAGACAAGTGACATTTAAAGATAAGGGCAATTATGAATGTACTGCTAAATATGATTATGGCAAAGCAAACTCTTCCTTCAGGATGGATGTCAGAGGTAAACTCTATATTGTAGTTTATGTCAGTCATCAAACTTGTAACTTAACCAAGCATTTGTTTTGAAGTTTAAGCCAAATTTAAATAGACCTATTTTTTCCTCTCTTTTCATCCATATCATTTAAAAATATCAATGACCAAGGAACTAAGGAGTCATGATCTTATGATTCATTTTCATAAGTGTTAAAGGTAGTTCATCAACTTGGATATGAGTGTATCATTACCTAAATATTAATGATTGAAGTTGGAAAGAGATTACAAAGGAACATTCATATAACTTGTTTCAAATTACCAACATTAGTACTCTTTTTTCTAGAAAAGGGTTCCTGATTGCGTACAGTTGATTCTGACTCACTGTAAATGAAGATAAATCTGTGACCAAAAAAATAATTGAAAACACCTCCTGTTGTTAAGAAATTGCAAATCCTGTGGTCCACTCTAACATTTTTCTCTGTGAACTTATGTTAAAATGCACAATTTGGATGTCAAATGACAGATTTCCTTTTTTTTTTTTTTTTTTCATTACAGAATGCAAATGTTTTATATTGTTTGATCATCATTGCTTAATAACTTTTTGAATTCAATATATACTGTTAAAAAAATTAAACTGATAGTAATTGAACATTTATGTTTCCAACATTACACTCAACAACCAAAAAAACATTATTGGAACTAACAGCCAAACAATATCTTTTTATGCTGAACTGGAAAACCTCTGGAAAAATTGACTTTTGTGAAAAATAGACTTGAAAATCGCGTTTTTTGTTTTGATTTTGTTTATTTTTCAAGGAACTGAGGGACATGATAGACTATAGCTGGAGCAAAACAAAATAGATTTTTTGTCAGGGTTTAATAAGTTCTTTTATAATTACTGTTAGGATTGGAAATCATTGAAATTATCACCACAACAGAGAAATGGATCTTACCATGTATGTATGGAGTCACATCCTAAAAGGAAAAATTTGGAGAAAAATATATAATGGTAAGTACCTTGTTTTCAATTTAGTGGTTTCAGTGTTATTATATCACAGATTAATTTAAGGACTTCACTTTTTCAAAGCATGGCCGAGGAAAAGACCTGGATTAATCACATTGATTTAGTTTGATTGGCGTGATTGAGTTCAATAATAAAATTATTGAACTCGCTGAAAATTTCCAGTTCAATTATGTTTGATTGAACAGCAATCTAACAATTGGATTCCACTGAGTTCGATTGATTTTTGGCTGGGTTTTGTTCAATTGTCCATGCCAGGAAAAGATCAATGTTTAATTATATTGCCAAGAATTTCAACTCTACGTTTTTATTTTATCTCAATAAAAGCAATACTTGCAAAGAACACAGTTACCTCATCATGGTGTACCTCTCAAAAGAATCTTGCCCATTTCCTTGTATGGTCCTTGAACTGTTCTGGTGCTTTGTAGCTTTCTTGGCCTGGTTCTGGGTCCACTGCTTCCACCAGATCACTGAAACCCTATTTTATCAACAAAGAGAGCAAGTATGTAGATGAGTATATTTTAATATAATTTATTATAGTCATGCTCCTTAGATATTGACTAAAATTTAACTCTATGATCCGAGTGACCAAATTAACACAAGAAAATGTTTACCTTCCATAATTTCTTCACTTCTCTGTATGTCCTTCTTTGATGACTTGTCCCCTCAAAGATTGGTGTATGATCCAGTTTCTGTAGGATTGCTCGGAGGTCTTTTCCTGACATAATACATTGTTGTTATTATTATTATGTTCGTTGTTATCAGTATTAGTTATTGCTTGCCATTGCACTGTGATATGTAAAGTAATGCAAAATAAAGCCTTTTTTAGCCTGTGGTAAATTAGAATAAAGTATTAATTTTTTTTTAGAATAGCCATAGAGGTCTTTGTTTTTTTTTTTTGTTTTTCATTCTGGTGATATACACCTAACTTTAAGTCTGAGATTCCAACTATGATTTTTTATTTTTAATTGAATCTTTGTGATTTCTACACTGGTCAGATTTTATTGACTATAGTCATGCCTGGCTTTGGTAGTTAGGTACATGTAGTTAAAATAAGTTACATTTGTTTTCACTGACCTCTGCTATTGAATACAAGGCATTGATCCCATTTTGCCTGTTCCTCTCCTGTTTCACAACACTGATTGGCGGAAGAATCTCTCTTTTCTAGTCTGGTAAGGCCATCCTCAACTCATGGTATGCCTCGTCTGAAATCAAGCCTTCATCTTTCGCAACAAGTACATGCTGCGTCGTCCGACAAGTGGAGTTTTCTCTCTCGTCACCAGCATCGTGTCCAAGTGGAATTACAACTTCACGTCCTTGTACAGTGAACTTAATCTGAAGAAGAAGACAGGGGTTTCCCTTTAAAATTTGTTTTCATATGAACATAGCTGGATAGATAGATTGATCGCCACATAGATGTATGATTTTTTTTCGCGACTTTGCTGTTGGTCAATGTCTCAGTTCTATTTTTCACGAAGAAATAAAATTGTTACTTACCTTGATGGGCTCAAACTCCTTCAGTCCTTCCACCGATTGAGCCACTAGTTGCCTGACTCGTCTTTTCTTATTATTTCTGGCTGCCGGTGTTAATTGCCAGAAGTCCTTTTCGGTGTTGTAGAAAACATTTTCAGTCTCTGCAATTCTCTGCTTTAGCAGCATTCCTTCAGCATTTGCTAGTTGAAGCTGAGCTACGACTTCATTCAGCCGAGTTGCAATGGAGTTGTGCTAAATTCTCAAATTGTGGTTCTCTTCCCGAAGACGCCTTATTTCGGCCTCATAAACCTCTGTAAGAGATGGCTGTGTCTGTGCCAGTGTGCAACTCTGTGCTCTGTGTTCGTGTCATCACAGAACGAGGTTTATATCTGGCGACTCTCCACTTTGTTTGGGAATAATTTTTTTCAACCGAAGGAAAACGTTGAGAAAGGTATTATTATCATATTATCATATTATTTGTTTTCTTCCGGTATCCTTCGGATCATTAAAACGTTTCATTCGAGGCCTATTAGTTGTTTAACTCAGTTGTTGAATTGTTGATGAAAGCTGTGTATAATAAATTTTCGTTGAAGATCATCATCCGTCTTATTTCAATTCAGCCAATTGAATTTACCATGATGCACTTTGGTTAATTACATTGTAGGTTTTTTAGCTCATTCATGCTGAAAGCAATGATTGAGGTATCTTGGTGATGTTGACGGAAGTTGTCGACCGTGGACGGGAGTTGTATTCCATGGACAGAAGTTGCATTGTGGACCGTGAACGGAAGTAGTCTCGCATGCTACCCCTCCCCACTCAGTTAAAGTCAAAAAAATTAATTTCGATGAAGCTCAGAAACTCACGTGGAAAAAAAATAAGATTTTTGTATGGTTTAAAAACAATGATAACTCAAATCACATTTCTGAACTTCTAAAAATGCAACTTGAATCGAAAAGCCAAAATGTTCACACCTAGGGGACCCTCAGCGGGTTCATTTCAAAACACGCCGTTATCACGCAGAAGAGCATTAGCATCAGAGACAGTCATATTGGCAAGCCACGCATTTGCGTTCGTCTTCATCTGGTATAAAGTTATCATCACTTTATCATTGTGCTTGTCCTCGGGAGCTTTTAAACATACAGTAAACACATTAATCATAGCGGCCAAGATGGTCTAAATATTTTCTTTCGAGCTCCATTATTCGGTCCGGACTTGAGGCTCGCTTAGACAAAAACAGCAATACCAATCCGGTCAGTACAAAATACAGACTGCAGACAGCAGACCGGGTACAAAATGCAGACTAGGTATAAAATGTAGACTGCAGACTGGTTACCAAATGCAGACTGACAATTTATACTGTTTTTTCGTCTGATACGTGATAACATATCGTATTAAAACTTACCGAGCGTCACGCAATCGCTTTTCCGCGATCATCTTTTACTATCATTCGCAATATTGGGGAAAATTCCTTACTCGTTTCTTGATCACAGACGTTCTGAAAATAATTTCAAGCCTTCCTAGAGTCTTCTCGCTTTGCGCGCGAGTTAGTTGGTGTGACGTCGGCACAGAATTTGCCAACTTAATAAAAGTGGATGTAGATGTAAATGAATGTCACTATCGAATATTTAACACGCGCAATAGTCGAGAAACAATTGACAGCTTTGCACGTGGTCCATACGTTTCATCTTTTTAACCGATATGTGTTCACTTTGCAGGGTCGGCCAGGGGGGGTAGTGGAATACCAATATACCCGAAAAAAAATCGACAAAATACCCCAAAATACCCCAAATTCCTCCAAATATACCCAAAAATAATCGAAGCTTTGAATACTTTATACCTGAAATTCAAAGAAAGTGATATACTGAATACCCATATTTAAGCTGCAATATACCGTATACCCGATTTAAAACGCCCCTGAATACCGAATACCCAAAAACCCTGGCCGACCCTGACTTTGTTGACAAAAATCCGGGCCGGTGTCCCAGCGGATTTGGACCCCCCTAGAATTGGACCCCCCGGTCCAAATCCGCTAGCGGATATGGACCCCCCCGGTCCATATCCGCTAGCGGATTTGGACCCCGGGGTCCATATCCGCTAGCGGATATGGACTCCCCTCCGCGGATTTGGACCCCTTTAACAAAACTGAGTAAAAACATTACCATACATAACTTCCTAATAGTAGAAAGTAGGCTTTCAAAGAAAGTTTTTTTTCTGCGTTATGACGTACTTTACGAAGTAAAGTAAGAGTAGTACTAGTTTCATACTTGTTCTTCAGAATTGTATTGCAACAGAATAAGAAAGGATTTGGTATGAGTTTCAATAGTTCGAATCCAATAGTTTGTTGTCATTTAATTCATGCGTAGGCTATTCTACCAACTTAAATAAATGTGTCAGAAATGAAACGATATCTGCCCTTTTCTTCGTCAATTATAGTACGCAATCTTGTGTTGAAATTTTAACGGACATCGCCTAAAAGCTCGCAGTTGGAACAAGTTACGAAAAAGGAATGTTTAGTTGGGGGGGGGGGGTCCAAATCCGCGAAGGGGGGTCCAAATCCGCTAGCGGATATGGACCGGGGGGGTCCAAATCCGCGGGGGGTCCAAATCCGCGGGGGGTCCAAATCCGCTGTGACACCGGGACCAAAATTGTTCCCTCGACTTGATGTATTTTTAACGTTTAGAGGTGTTCACGCACTGATTTTCACATATGTGCCTTATATTGTTATTGGCTTACATGAGGAGCTGGCGAATTTTTATAGGGAAAAGCGAAGCATTGCTTTCGTGACTGGCCATTTGTTTACTTTTCTGATGGTTCTATCTCTCATCTGTTTGGGGATTACACAAATATTGATATGTGAAAAGCAGACTATATGGGGGCTTGAAATTCTAGTAAGAACGATTGTGGCCGCTTTGTTACTGGGATACCTGTGGTAGCCCAGTCATAAAATGCCTTTGTTTTTTTGTCGTCTTTTTTTTTTTTTTTTTTTTTTTTTCCTCCGCCACAAAATAGAAAAATTGCGCAATAGTACCCATAGGTCATTGGGCCCTCAACACCATGACAACTAACTGTGATCCAATGAGGTGTTCACATGCTGATCACGCGTGCTATCTTGATGATGATTGAGGTTGTCATGCACGGACAGGGCCGGGTCACATGACGAACACGAGATTTTTGCCCATAAAACTATTTTGTCAGTCGTTTTGTATTTCAACGTAATTGGATTACGATCATCTGGAGCATTATGGGGCAAACGCTCAAAATACTTATAGACGCATACACAAGTCGTATTGCTCGCGGCCAATCCATAGAAAAAGATGTTATTGAGCGGTAATTTTGGATCGGACAGAATCGCGAACGCTTGAAAGCCATGAAAGCATTGAATGCCTTGCATGTCTTGTATGCCAAGTATGCCAATGTCTTAGTTGAAAACGTAAACTCGTTGTAAAAAGCAAAATCTGAAATCTGAAACCAAACTGCACATACTCTATGCAATCTATTGAACAACACTACTACCGTGAGACTGAAGAACAAAATTCAAATGGATGCAAACTGCTTGTGAAGAAAGACGCCATGTTAGATTCACTTGATGCCAGGGAAGGTAGCTACGATAACAGTGCGAATGGTATTAATTTCACGATCAGAAAGGTGAATCTTATGTTTGTTTTCATTGTAGTTGTATGGATATTCTTTTTTAATAAATACATGATTCAAAATCCCGTGTTTTTTGTGTATAATGTTATTATGTTAAGTATTGTTTACGCAATTGTCTTATCACAGGCGACCCAAGGGTCACGTCTCGAGAAAGAGCCAACGATTAATTCACGAACGCGTCACGCGTTGTGTGACTCAGGAATAGTTATGCTAGGAACCGTTGAAAATTTGAACACGTTATAAGGAATAGTATAGGGAACGAAATATGGTCGATTTACAACGATAAATATTTCGAAATATGAAGATTTTTCTCGTAAAATCAATAAAACTTACTCATACCTTGTGTATCCGTTGAAGTTTCTGGCGATTGTTGCCGTTTTAAGCTTGCTTTACCATCACTATTATTCACGTCATCTACTTTTATTACATTGGTAAAATCTGTACAGACATCACACCAACCAACTATGTTGAAGGCTTGAAATTATATTACGATCGATTTTCGTCAAGAAATGGGCCAGGAATTTTCCACAATAGTGCAAATAATCGTGAAGGCTGTTCGCGGAAAAGCGATTGCGTGACGCTTGGTAAGCTATAAGATGACATATTATTATATACAAGACGTAAAAACTCTTCAGATTCTCAGTCTGCATTTTGTATCCACTCTGCAGTCTATATTTTGTATCTGGTCAGCAGTCTGCTGTCTACATTTTGTACTAACAGGTATCCGTGGCAATAATACAGTGTATGCCCTTGGCCAGACTTGAGCTCACTATTTCAGTATAGTAGTCCGACACGCGTAGTATCACTACACTTGATTCCAGTTACGTTATTCGTCACCAGATGGTTGCAAGCGTTAACGATCTCTTACTTGATTGACTCATTTGAAATAATCGTGATGCCCAAAGAGATGTTTTTTTGGCACGATTGTAGCAAATAAACTCAAAAGTAGCTTTTAATTTTCACATTTAAAAGAAAGGAGATCTTAGGATTCAGCGGTGTCACTAAAAAGGTAATGATTAAAACAAAAAATAAGTTTTCCATTAGCTTTTGCAGTAAGTTGAAATTAATTTACAATGAGCTCAAAACTGTTCAGAAGGGAAAAACTATTTAAATAAACTACTTTTCACTCTAGGCCTACTAAATGTTTAATTCAGTTGTTAAAATGTTGATGATTCGCTGTCAATTTTCGTTTACGATCTTCACCCATTTTATTTCGATTCTGCCGATGCACTTTATTCAGTTGCATTATAGGCTTTTGTGTCTAGTGCGTTAGCACGCAGACACAATAGAAGAGCGTACGGAATTCGAAAAGCACCTTATATACGCCATATTTGAGCACGAAATATGATGCTTTACTCATAGTTTACCTTACGTGACAGATAACATGAATTGTACACTGATTTTCAACCAGTGGAATGTGTAACCATGTCGATATTTTATCGTTATAATTTCGGAAACTGTCGGTTGACCAATTGGATTCAAGTAGAAAACCGCAAGGAAGAGTCGGGAGCAATTGAATTCGGGGACGAAAATATGACGATGACTTTGATCTTTGACCACCATGAGCTTTTACCCGTGCCTTGAGGAAAGGAGGAATTTCACAATTTTGGATCACACTTCGGAAAGTTGGTGAGTGTCCTTTTGCTCTTGTAAACTTTATGATGAACTTCTATAACGTGGGTTTCTCAGTATGCCACAGCTTTCGAAGTTTGAGTCAATGTGGTCGAGTAAAAGACTTTAAAGGATGTTTTCAAGTGTTCCGCGATCGATGCTCTCCACGCCAACAGAATAGTCATGCTGCGGTGTTGTTTACGATGCGTAAAGGAAAGAACTTCAGCTTCGTGAGTTCCATTTGGGGAAAAGAAAAGGCCGTAAAGGCAAACATTGAGCTCCTTTTGGGGAAAATTGAGCCCCTTGTGGGGATTATTGAGCCTGCCCGTTTGGAGATTACACAAAATGTATATCGAAGAGCGAGAAACCTGACTGATGTTAAAGGAAAGACTCCTTCTACTGACGAAACATCTGCGAAAGCTGTGGTATATATGAACAGAAAAAGTTATGTTAGTAGCAGTATAAATGCGATTAAACGTCATGTAAACGATTTCTCGAAAACAACTGACGTGGATATGTTGTGTTCACGTGGAACAGATGAAACTGATACACATTTCAAAACAGCTGACCAAAAACAAAAGAAACGACGTAGAGACCGAGAGCCGTCGAGGGTCTCGATGAAACGGATTGTGCAGTTTATGAAAAAAAGAAAAACAAGATATAAAGTTAAGGTCATCATTAGGAAATATAATTATTCCTAAGTCTTCGAGGCTATACAGCTTTGCTACTGACCATAAGTTGTGTTACATAAGATATCTTTAGAGATGTGACAGTTTTTTCACCAGCTTTGTTAATCTAAGCAAACCAACCGTAAATAAGCTTTTAAAGAAATCAAGAAGCCATTCTAGAAGATTTTCTGTATCAAGAATGAAGCTTATGACTTCAGGTGATATTGAATTAAATCCAGGCCCTCAACTACATGTAAATGTTAACACTGAAACTACAGTATCAGTTGGTTCCACCATATTGTTAAACTTTCGGTTACGTCAGCTGGGATTTAGACCCCTAGATGTTGGGGGTGCTGATGACTGTTTTTTTAGAGCTGTTTTTCATCAGTTATATGGTGATCCATGCCATCACTTGCATGTTAGGCAAACTGGTATTGATTATCTAAGAGCAAACCCAGAACATTTCATTGAAAGCAATACCCAGAATTCATGGAATGAATATTTGACCAACATGTCATTACGAGGTACATGGTGTGATGCACTCATTGTTCAAGCAGTTGAAGAGTCACATTATTTGAGAATTCACATCATAGAATCCCATGAAAATTTTTGTCACACAACTATAGTACAGCCTGTTCAGTTATTAGAAGAGCCAGTTACATCAATATATTTAGGTCACGTAAGTGAAGTACATTATGTGTCAACAGTGCCTTGTATGTTTGGCAGTAGCTCATCAGAAAGTCAGCAAATTCATAGTGATTTAAATATGATAGAAGAAAGTGTTGTCTCTGGGAATTCACATATCAGCACTTCAAAAAGGAAGTACAGCAGTTACATGAGGGAATATCGAAAAAGAAAGAAGGTTGATGAAAGAAGAAATTTACCATCTAAAGGAAGCAAACTCAATGATGCAAGCACAAAACGCAACTGCAGTGCTTACGTGAGGGAATATTATTGCAAAAAAAAGAAAAGCAGTGACAAGGGGAAATTGAATGAAAATAATCCCAGCCATAGATGCGAAACTGCAAAACAAAATTCTTCTCTTGACGAAAATCAAAATACAGAATGTCCCATTAAAATAGGAACAACTCTTGAAAAAGGTAACAATACAAACCAAAAAAATGTGGACTATTTCATTTCATTGTTTCATGAACTGGTGTCCAATGGTCCTGTATATGTCTGTAGCTGTTGTGATCAGTTATGGTATAAACAGTGTTTCTCTTGCTGATAAAATAAGAAAGGAATATCCTTCATCAGCTGAAAAATATTTATCTAATCGAAAAAGTGTGAAAAATATGGAGTGGTTGTGTAGAACATGCCATAATTATTTATTAAAAAATAAAGTTCCCCCTTCTGCTGTTTTGAATGGAATGCAATTTGCAACGAAACCAGACTTTTTTGACTTGAATGAATTGGAAAGCAGACTTTTAGCTCCAAGACTTGTTTTTTTTAAAATTAATGCAGGCACCAAGAGGTAGACAATTCAAAATACATGGAAATGTTGTAAATGTACCAGCAGAAGTGTCTGAGACTGTGAATATGTTACCAAGGTTACCATCAGAAACAGGTACAATTAAGGTAAATTTAAAAAGAAGATTGCAATACAAAAGTTCAGCATTGTCCCTTAACATAAGACCTCATAAAGTTGTCCAAGCAGTAAACTGGCTTGTCACTTACAGTACCCTAATTAGACAAGAAGGAATAACAGTTAATCAAGCCTGGGGAGAACAAAGCACATCAAACTTTCTATTTGATGACAGAAATATTGAAAATGAAGCTGAAGAACCGCAAAATATTCACAACAGTACTAATAATACCACAAATAATACATGTACTTCCTCTAGTGAAGATATTGAGACTGAAGATCAGTGGAGTGAGGATGAAGCAGAAATACCTGCTCGAGTTACTGACACTACGTAAACTAACACAGATTTTGTTGAAGACAATGGGAGTCAATGTATTCTAAGTGTTTCACCTGGTGAAGGAAAGAAGCCATTAAGCATATTTCAAGATCAGTTTTCTGAAGAATTAGCATATCCTGGTATATTCCTTAGTCAAAAACGACCGGAAAATAATGATAGACTTGTTAATGTTCACTACAGTGACATTTGTAAATCTGAATTACGACAAGCAGATAGAAGAGCTGCAGTGTGTGTTGAAAACATATTCTTCAAAGCAAAGAAACTGCAAATGAAAATATTACGAGGAAAATCACAAGTTGCTCTTAGAAAGTGCAAAGGAAATAGCAGAACTTTAAATGCAGCACAACTCAAACAAGAAAGGGCAATAGAAAATTTGATTCATCATGATGAAGGATTTCAGTTCCTCAAGGCATTAAGAGGCTCTCCACCTTATTTTGAAAAAGCAAAAAAGGACTTGTTTGCCATGATAAGACAGTTAGGACCAGCATCATTATTTTGTAGTTTCTCTTCAGCAGAAAATCAGTGGATCCATCTGCTTAGAATACTTGGTGAATTAGTTGACCACAAACAGTACACAGATACTGATAATTTTAGAAAATATGAATTGGAATGAAAAATGCAGGTTAATTCAAAGTGACCCAGTAACATGTGCAAGGCATTTTTATTATCAAGTAAGTCAGTTTCTGACTAACTTTCTCTTAAAAGGAGCCCAACCCCTGGGCAAAATATCTGACTGGTTCTATAGAGGAATTACGGTCAACTCGCCGACGCCAACTCGCCGACGTGTAAATCGAGTAGAGACGTCTGCGAGTTGGTCCTCAATCCAATACAACTTATTAGAAGTTAAACATACAGAAAAGTTAACGATATTTAGTTAAAAAAAACACTGGTGAACATTGGTGAACATCAAACAGAAGCTTAAACATTGGTGAACATTGGTGAACATCACCAATGACTATAACAGCTTAAGATGCGAACGAGTTATTGTGCGACAACAACACCGTAAAGACTCATCATGTCAATCGCTCAGATTTTTTAAAGAAAACTTGGCTTTCTAGATAAGATCTTTAGTAAAAAGCAATTCTTTTTATTGGCAACAAAGTTTATGAGAATCTCAAGGCGAATAAAGCGAAGTAAACATCACCAATGACTCTAACAGCTTCAGACACGAACGAGTTATTGTGTGACAACAACACTGTAAAGACTCATCATGACAATCGGTCAGATTTTATTAAGAAAACTTGGCTTTCTAGATAAGATCTTTAGTAAAAAGCAATTATTTTTATTTGCAACAAAGTTTATAAGGATCTCAAGGTGAATAAGGTAAATTAAACATCGCCAATGGCTATCCGCTTCAGACGCGAACGAGTTATTGTGTGGCAACAACACCGTAAAGACTCATTATGTCAATCGCTCAGATTTTTAAAGAAAACTTGGCTTTCTAGACAAGATCTTTAGTAAAAGCAATTCTTTTTATTTGCAACAAAGTTTATAAGGATCTCAATACGAATAAAGCAAGATAAACATCACCAATGACTATATCCGCTTCAGACGCGAACGAGTTATCGGGACTGTGACAACAACACTGTAAAGACTCATCATGATAATCAGTCAGATTTTTTAAGAAAACTTGGTTTTCTAGATAAGATCTTTTGTAGAAAGCAATTCTTTTTATTTGCAACAAAGTTTATAAGGATCTCAATACGAATAAAGCAAAGTAAACATCGCCAATGACCATATCCGCTTCAGACGCGAACGAGTTATTGTGTGACAACAACACCGTAAAGACTCATCATGTCAACCGCTCAGATTTTTTAAAGAAAACTTGGCTTTCTAGACAAGATCTTTAGTAAAAAGCAATTCTTTTTATTTGCAACAAAGTTTATAAGGATCTCAAGGCGAATAAAGCAATGTAAACATCGCCAATGACTATATCCGCTTCAGACGCGAACGAGTTATAACTCGTTCGCGTCTTAAGCTGTTATAGTAATTGATGATGTGCCTTAATGTTCACCAATGTTTAAGCTTCTGTTTGATGTTCACAAATGTTCACCAGTGTTTTTTTACTAAATATCGTTTACTTTTCTGTATGTTTCACTTCTAATAAGTTGTAATGGATTGAGGACCAACTCGCCGACGTCTCTACTCGATTTTATACGTCGGCGAGTTGGCGTCGGCGAGTTGGACCGTCGGCGGGTTGACTGGATACCCTATAGAATGGAATACCAGCAGCAAGGCTCACCTCACATCCACATGCTTATATGGCTAGACAGTGCACCAGTATTTGGAGTTGATGATGATGCTATTGTTACAAACTTCATTGATCAGTTCATTAGTTGTAAATGGCCGCTTGATGATCTAGAACTGTAGAAATCGGTGAACCGGCAAATTCACAGTCACTCTCACATATGTAGAAAGAAGAATAAGAATGAATGTCTATTTAATTACCCACAGCCTCCTATGAGGGCAACTGAGATTTTATATCCTTTAGATTCAGATATACCACTGCATGAAATGAAACAACACAAAGAATATTGGAAAACTATCCAGAAACAATTGAATGATTTAAAAGAAGGTGAATTTAGTTACCTCTAATGAGCTGCTTGTCAAGTTAGGTGTCACTGAAAATAACAATAGATTGGCTATCAGGTCAACTTTAAATTCTCCAACTATCTTTTTGAAAAGAGAACCAAATGAGTTAAGAATTAACAATTACAACCCAGCTTGCCTTAAGGCATGGAGAGCAAATATGGATATTCAATTTGTTCTTGATGTGTATGCATGTGCTATGTATATAGTGTCTTATATTTCTATAGCTCAAAAAGGAACGCGTGAACTTTTGCGACAAGCATGTGCTGAAGCTAGGAAAGGAAATTCTAACATCAAACAACAAGTCAGAGATATTGGAAACAAATTTTTGAACAGTGTTGGAATAAGTGCACAAGAAGCTGTTTACATTGTTCATCAGCTTCCTATGAAGAAATCATCACGCCAAGTGATATTTATAAATACTGCACCTCCTAATGAAAGAGTACAGCTTCTTAAGCCTATTAATGACATTTTAGAAATGGAAGATGATCGTGAAGAAGTATACACAGGTGGTGTTTTGCAAAGATATGCAAAACGTCCTTTTACTCTTGAGCACTTGACATTAGCAGATTGGGCAGCTTGGTATGGCTCATCAGGAAAACCCTACATGAAAAAATCATTTAAAAATGACACTGATAACCTTCCCTTTGAAACAGCAAGTGAAAACAATGATGATTACCTTTGTAATGAACTTAGTAATGAAAAGAAGAACAAAAAAAGATCAATAGCTAGAGTTATTAGAAGTGGTTGGTTTAAGAAAGAAAAAGATCCAGAAAAACATTATCGAGAACTTATTATGCTCTTTACACCGTGGAGAAATGAGGAAACTGACTTGCTAGCAAATAGTTCTTCCTACAAAGCACGTTTCTTACTTATGAAAGATGCCATAAGTGAACAAATGAAAGAATATGCTGTTTGCGGTAGTGATATGGATAAAATCCTGGAACACTTGAATGGTATGGAAGATACAGGTGATCATAATCCGATTCAGTATGATTCAATAGCACCATTTACACAAGATGTAGAATACCAAGATGAGGCTGTGGGTGATAAAGATCTTCAACCTGATTTTAACGAAAACTATGATTTATCAGATGATGTTGGAATTCCTTCTACTGTATCAAGTAGTGAACCACTTGTACTAAATGAAATGCAAGATCAAGAGAACAGGCAGTTGATTCAAACACTAAACAAGAAGCAAAAGGAATTTTTTTTATCACATTTTGCATCTTATTAAAACATCTGACAAACCATTCTACTATTTTCTCTCTGGGGGAGCTGGAGTGGGCAAGTCCCATCTTATCAGAGCTCTATATCAAGCAGCAGTAAAACATTTTAACTCCAGAGCAGGCGAAAACTTTAATGAAGTTAAAATATTATTGCTTGCCCCTACTGGAAACACAGCCTCTGGAAGTTATTACGAGCATATGGAATCCCCTTCCACCTTGTTGAGATCATCAAAAGCTTCTATGACAACTTTACCTGCTGTGTTGGTGATGGTGACATCTTATTTGAAGTTCTCACTGGTGTCAGGCAGGGGTGTGTAATGTCTACATTTCTTTTCAACCTTGTTGTGGACTGGATCATGCATCGCACCACTGAGGATCAGGTCAGGGGAATCAGATGGACACCTTTCTTCTACCTGGAAGACCTGGACTACGCAGACGATCTAGCCTTACTATCACACACCCACACCCACATACAAGAGAAGACGCATCGCCTCAACACCTTTGCAAAGCAAGTTGGCCTGAACATCGGCAGCAAGAAGACTGAAATTATGGCACTGAACGCTACCAACACACGACCAGTCCAGATTGATAACGAAGAGCTTCCTTACACAGACAGATTTACCTACCTCGGCAGTATCATCAGTAGAGATGGAGGAACTGACCTGGACATCCAGAGCCGTCTCAACAAGGCCAGAAATTCGCTCAATATGATGAATAAGGTATGGCGTTCTTCCACCTATAGTACTCGTACCAAGCTGAAGCTCTATCATAGCTGCGTCCTTACAACCCTCAAAACTCTCCACTTTTCACACCAAAAGCCTTCAAAGATCTTTTTGAACGGTGTGGAACCGAATCAATGGCTACCATCCTGATGAGGAGACGCTGGAGGTGGATTGGCCATGTCACCCGCCAAGAAGCTTCCATTGCAAAAACTGCTATGCAGTGGACGCCAGAAGGGAAACGCAAGCGGGGTCGCCCCAAGATCACATGGCGACGGACAGTTGAGAAGGAAATAAAGGAGATGGGGAAGACCTGGGAAGGCATCAAGTTCATGGCAAGGGATCGCCAGATGTGGAGGGAACACGTTGCTGCCCTACATGCCTGTTAGGCGTAAAGGGCATGAAGAAAGAAGAAGAACTACTGGAAAAGCTGCTTATGGTATCAAAGGGAACACAGTACATAGTGCCTTGGCAATACCTGCATGCCAGTCTCTAAAGACATATAAACCTCTTGACTCAAGCAGACTAAATACCCTCAGATGTAAACTTCGTGCTGTTCAGCTTATATTTCTTGATGAAATATCAATGATAGGCAATGCTATGTTAAATGCAGAGCGTGAAATTGCGCCCAATACAGGCGCCAATGCGACTAAATTTTTCACTTTGGCGACCAAATCCTGAAAATTAGTCGCCAAATTGGCGACTAGAATGCTTCATCATAACCTTACTTAGAGATAAAGTGAATTAAATTGGACATCCTAGTGTCCAATTTGTAGCACGTTAAATATCTTTTTCCTAACTTAATTTTGGAGGGTCTATCTAGAACGCTAACAGCGTTATAAAAGGTTTTATTTGTCTTTAAAAATGGCGACCAACTTTTTTTGAATTGGCTACCACTTTGAAAAATTTAGGAGCCAAGTGGCTACCAGAAAAAAAAATTAATTTCACGCCCTGAAATGTCCAAATAAATAATAGACTTAAGGATATCAAGGGTAGCAAAGAGGTATTTGGAGGTATTAGCATAATTGCATTGGGTGATTTGTTTCAACTAGAACCTGTTATGGACAGTTATGTGTTCAAAGACATGAAGAACTCAGATTATGGATCTCTTGCCCCCAATTTATGGCAAGAACATTTTACAATGTTTGAACTGGAGAAAATTATGAGACAAAGGGAAAGTAGAGAATTTGCTCAAATTCTAAATAGATTGAGAGAAGGTAATCACACCCAAAGTGATATTGCAAAACTGAAAGAAAGATGCATTTCAGAACACTGTATGAATTACCCAATTGATGTTCCTCATTTGTTCATTCAAAACTCAAAAGTTGATGAGTTTAATATTAGAGTTCACAGCGCAGCTACTGGTGACAAATATACCATCAAAGCATTGGATAGTGTTATAGGTGCAATTTTCCAGAACTCAGAGATAAAATCTTCAAGCAAATACCACTGGATCCCAGGAAAACGAAGTAGTTAGCTTCAAATCTTCAACTTGCTGAAGGGGAAAGAATAGAAATAGCCATAAATGTAAGAACTGATGATGGTATCACAAATGGTGCTGGCGGCATCATCAACATGATAAAATTGTATGACACAAATATACCATCTGGTATAATTTGGGTTCAATTTGACCATATGGATGTTAGTGAGAAAACCAGACATGACAACAGACATGTGTATGTCAATGGCATTGAATGCACGTGGACCCCCATCAAACCTGTTACTGCACAATTTGCAGTTGGAAGAAATAAAACAGCTCAAGTCAGAAGAAAGCAGTTTCCATTTAGACCTGCAGCAGCAAAAACAATACATAGATCACAGGGTGACACTGAAACTAGAATAGTTGTTAACTTTAACACCGGATGAGCAATACCTCATATACATTATGTAGGACTGAGCAGAGTAACAACCATTGAGGGATTGTATATTACTGACCTTTGTGAAAGCAAAATAGTTGTTATTCCTGAAGTAAAAGCAGAAATGCAACATTTAAGAAAAGACCGGCACCTCAAGCTTTCCATAATTCCAATTTATAAAACAGATCCAACAGCCTTTAAGATATGTTTTCTTAATTCAAGGTCATTGCACAGACATATTGAGGACATATGAAAAGACTTAAACTACTCAAACATGGATGTAAATGTATTCTCAGAAACATGGTTATATTACCTAGACAGTGATACTGACTACAGCATCACTGGGTATACCCTATTTAGAAATGACAGTCAACTTGACGGTTTCAATACAAGACCTTATGGTGGAACCGCAGTGTACAGTAAAATTCCTTTTCTACCTGGATATCCAGTTTGCAACAACACTGGTGGTGTTGAAATAACTATCATTAAGGTTACAACAGTTCGGAACTTCCACATATTACCATAATAGGCACATAGTGGTCACCAAGAGTGCCAATTAGACAAATGTGTGTAGCATTGATCGGACTTCTTACCCTAGATATTTCAGGTTTCAAAGTTTTCATTGGCGATTTCAATATCAATTGGTTAAATGAAAAAGACAAGATTCCTCTTTATAATCTATTTATAAGAGATCACAGTTCCAGACAACTGGTATCATGTTCTACTACTGATAACAGAACCACTATAGACCATGTCTACACTAATTTACCTGAATCACAAATCCATGTACACATTTTAGAAACTTATTTTTCCGATCACAAAGCAATACGTGCATTGATTCAAAAATAGACCTTCATGGTTTTCTTGTCACCTTCACTGTAACTTCCATGTGTTTTTCTTTTTGTCTTAGAGAGAATATTCATAGTTAATGAGTACAAAAAAATGGAATTAACTCAAATGTACACCTTAGATACCAATCATGCACTGTAATTGACATCTAAGGGGTAATCTGCAGATATGTGATATGCAACACATGTCCAGGTATGTTTATTTTATGATTATTGCTTTTGTGCCCTGTAGTACATACAGATTGCAGTTTTCTTTGATACCTGTTCTACAACCCACAGTTACTGATACCATTTTTTTCTGTTCGCTCTCCAGGTAAATACACCTCAGTTGTAATAGGACTTGAACGACAATGGACAACCTAACAGGATACATTCATAACGTATCCCTTGTTAAGCACTCCAACAAGACTTGCTATTTTGACATGCTTATTCAAACAGAAGCGACCAAAGTATGTGGAGTCTGTTTCTCTTCAAGCAAGCACCTTGACTTTGAAATATGCAGCAAACAAAAGTCCCCAGTAAAGATTAGCAACTTCACCATTAAAAATGACAGTGTTCTCATGAATCCAAGAGTCCAAATAGAGGAACTGAAGGAGGTCACTTTTCTACGAGAAGAGATTCCCTCAACTCTAAACATCTTGATGCTCTCGAATGTCACCAATAACCAACTTATTAATCTCAAAGCCAAAGTGGTCCACTTATCTGGAGTGAAGAAAATAATCACAAGAGATGGCACGAAGTCGAAAGCTGATTGTTGCCTCCTAGATCCATCTGGATCAATCAAACTAACCCTGTGGGAGGACCTGATTACAGATGTTGCAGATGACAACACATATAACTTCTGTAACCTTAAAGTGACGAAGGATAATGACGACTACTCCATTTACCTTACTACGCCAAAGCATGACTGTTCCATTTCACCAGCTGATCCCTTCCAAGAGGAAGTAGCTTCACCAGGTGATTTGCCAGACTACTTCACCCAAACATCAACAAATGCTGAAGTCCTTGGTGTTCAAAATTTCTTGTGCTATCGTCAATGTTGCAAATGTAACAAAAAGCTTCCAGCAACATCAGGGAATGTGGTAAAGTGTGAAACATGTGGCCTCAGGCAGAAAGTGTCTCCTTGCAGCAGTCAGTACCACTTGCAAGCATTGCTGAGACATGATGACATTAACACCACTGTAACATTTTTTAATGATACTTTGCTCAGTGCCTTACAGTTGTTTAAAGTTGACACTAAGCAGTCATTAAGTGAAGATATTGTTGTTGAAGCATTCCTAAATACACCAATGCTCTTTGTTACCTTTGATAAGAAAACTAAAGTTGTGGCTACAGTCAGTCTTGCAGAGAACTAAACTGCAGCAAGAACCAAAATAATGGTAAGGATCAGAATGCATCCACCCTATATTATCATTTAACAGGATACCAAAGCCATTGTTGTATCTTTCATTAAAGACAAAAATGTTCATTTTATTATCACTGGGACAATGTTCTGTTATAGCATTCCCCTTCTCCCAAGTGACTTTTTGTATTTAAAAGTATTTAGATATATATTTTATTGAGTTTGTACATTCAATTGAAAACTGCAACCGAAGTACATTTATGAACAGTCTTTTCAATGCTTATACATTGAGAAGAGAAAGTTTCAACAGGAACTCGAGGCTTTTAATGCAGATTACTGATGTTGCCACTTAAAATTTTCAATTACAACAGTAACCCGTCTCAGTTGAAACCTTCAGTAATTATCAAGTAGTAGAGCTGTTCGCATTTCTTCATACTCTCCTGTTGTTAAACCTTCTATTTATTTTTTATATGACAGTTATATGTTCATTAAATTTTCTGATGTAAAAGGAAAAAATCACAATTCCTAACTTGAATCATGTTTTGTTCTTTCTTATTGTATCAAATACACACAGTTACGGTTCCTTTTGTAATGCAGGCTGTTTTTTTACAATAAACTTGTTCATCCCTGATGTCTATGTTCCAGTCTCTGTATTCCAGATTTTAGCCACCTAACCTTGCAGCTAAAATTATTTTAATCAATTCTTGTTCAAATTGTTGAATTGAACTTGCAACCAAACCTACACAAAACAAGACCCCACGGAAGTACCGCTAAAACTCAGCACTAGATACACGTACGCATTGCGGACCTATTTTTTCGTCCGATACGTGATAACATATCTTGTTAAAACTTACCGAGCGTCACGCAATCGCTTTTCCGCGATCATCTTTTACGATCATTCGCACTATTGGGGAAAATTCCTTGCCCGTTTCTTGATCACAGACGTTCTTAAAATAATTTCAAGCCTTCCTAGAGTCTTCTCACTTTGCGCGTGAGTTGGTTGGTGTGATGTCTGTATAGAATTTACCAACTTAATAAAAGTGAATCTAGATGTAAATGAGATGTCACTATCGAATATTTAACACGCGCAATATTCGAGAAACAAGGGACAGCTTTGCACGTGGTCCATACGTGTCATCTTTTTAACCGATATGGGTTCACTTTGTTGACAAAAATAGGGGCTGAGACCAAAACTGTTCCCTCGACTTGATATATTTTTAACGTTTAGGGGTGTTCGCGCACTGATTTTTACATATGTGCCTTATATTGTTATTGGCTTACATGAGGAACCGGCGAATTTTTATAGGGAAAAGCGAAGCGTGGCTTTTGTGACTGGCCATTTGATTACTTTTCTGACTGTTTTATCTCTCATCTGTTTGGGGATTACGCAAATATTGATATGTGAAAATCAGACTATCTGGGGGCTTGAAATTCTATTAAGAACGATTGTAGCCGCTTTGTTAAATACCAAATGCAACGATCGCTTTATTAAAAACAAAAGATATTAAGAAACAAGCAAGGAATATTTCACAATAGTGCAAATGATCATGAAAGATGAGGGTTATAAATGTTTTGTTACTTGAGCAACATTTGATGCTTGATCATGCCCACCCAGCCCACCCTCCGCCCCACAAACACACACACACACACCAACAAAAAGGACACTATATGCCTAATGACCTCTGCCCATCCCACCTCCAGCCCACATAACCTTATTTCCAATTCCCATCACGACAAATGAACAAGTTTTCTTATTACACAACTGCCCAAAAGTCTTGAAATTTCACATAAACTGAATTCAACTGTACCTTATTCAAACAGTCCAAGATATCAATACAAACTTAAGCCATAACATGATTGAGCTGGCTCCAAGAGCCCTTTAATTGATTATATTTGCTGTCGGTCGCTGAAAATAGCTAAACACTTCTCAGTTGCTAGTAGTTTTAATTTGCGCATAAAAAAACAATGGAGATCTTAGGATTCAGCGGTGTCACTAATACATACTGATTGAAACAAAAACATTCAGTTTTGATAAGCTTTGGCAGTGAGTTGAAATTAATTTAAAATCAACTCAGAACTCTTTAGAAGGGAAAAACCATTAAAATAAACTATATTTGGTCAACACTTACTTAATTCCACACCAGATGGTTGCACTGAGACAATTTTGATGTCCTCTTATTGGCTCCCTTCGAAGTGAGGTCATAAACATATAAAGATAGTAGTTATTGGATTCTGAAATACATCCTTCTGCAAAATACTCGTCATTTTCTTCCTTTTTATTGTTTGTGTCTTCACGGATCGTGGTGTTATATCTAGCGACCCTCCATTTACTTTGGAAATAATCAAATTTTCAACAGAAGGAAAAAGGTGAGAAAGACATTATCATAATTAGTTGTTTTCTTCTGGTATTGTTCGGATCACTAAAACGAGTTTCATTCTAGGCCTCTTAGTTGTTTGATTCAATTGTTAAATCGTTGATGATACGCTGTCAACTTTCGTTGACGATCTTTACCCATTTTTATTTCGATTCTGCTGACTGAGTTTACCATGATACACTATATTCAGTTGCATTGTAGGCGTTTTTAACAATATTTGCTGCCGATCGCTGAAATCAGCTAAACGCTTCTCAATTGCCAATAATTGCAAAAAAACAAACTAAATTAAAAGAACACGAAATAAAAACAGGTACGAAAAAAGAAGCGAGAAGCAAAACTCGACAGAACGGAGAAAAACCAAATTTTAAACTGTTCGTAATACTAAAATCTCCGGAGTTTTTAAAAGGACCAATTTTGACAACAATCGGTAATGGATTTACGTTATTCGTCACCAGATGGTGGCAAGCGTTAACGATCTCTTACTTGACTGACTCATTTGAAATAATAATAATGCCCAAAGAGATGTTTTTTTGGCACGATTATGGCAAATAAATTCAAAAGCAGTTTTAAATTTTCGCGTTAAAAAGAAAGGAGATCTTAGGATTCAGCAGTGTTACTAAATGGTAAAGTTTAAAACAAAAGATAAGTTTTCCATGAGCCTTGGCAGTGACTTGAAGTTAATTTACAATGAACTCAAAACTATTTAGAAGGGAAAAACTGTTTAAATAACCTACTTTTCACTCTAGGCCTACTAAATGTTTAATTCAGTTGTAAAAATGTTGATGATTCGCTTTCAATTTTCGTTGACGATCTTCACTCATTTTATTTCGATTCTGCCGATGCACTTTATTCAGTTGCATTATAGGCTTTTTTAGTGATATCTGTTGTCGGTCACTGAAAATAGCTCAACGCTTTTCAATTGTAAATAACTGTTAAAAAAAACGAGACAAACTAAAAGAACACGAAATAAAAACAGGTACGAAAAAAAAGAGCGAGAAGCAAAACTAGACAGAACAGAGAAAACCAAATTTTAAACTGTTCGTAATTCTAAATTCTCCAGAGGTTTTAAAAGAACCGATTTTTGACAGCAATCGGTTCTATAGATCGATGACGCTGGTAAAATAGTTATGTCATTCGTCGCCACGAAATAAACACGAAATAAAAACAGGTACGAAAAAAACAAATAGGCGAGAAGTTGAACGCGACAGAACAGAGAAAAACCAAATTTTATTTTATTTTGTGTCATCGCGGATTATGGCTTTATATCTGGCGACTCTCTATTTACTTTGGAAATAATCAAATTTTCAACAGAAGGAAAAAGGTGAGAAAGACATTATCATCATTACTTTTTTCTTCTGGTATTGTTCGGATCACCAAAACAAGTTTCATTCTAGGCCTATTAGTTGTTTAATGCAATCGTTAAATTGTTGATGATTCGCTGTCAATTTTCGTTGACGATCTTCACCCATTTTATTTCGATTCTGCCGATTGACTTTACCATAATTCACTTTATTCAGTTGCATTGTAGGCGTTTTTAACAATATTTGCTGCCGGTCGCTGAAATCGGCTAAACGCTTCTCAATTGCCAATAACTGCAAAAAAACAAACCAAATGAAAAGAACACGAAATTAAAACAGACACAGAAAAAAAAAGCGAGAAGCAAAACTCGACAGAACAGAGAAGAACCAAATTTTAAACTGTTCGTAGTGCTAAAATCTCCGCAGTTTTTCAGCCGGTCGCTGAAATCGGCTAAACGCTTCTCAATTGCCAGTAGCTACTTAAAACGAAACAAAACAAAAGAACACGAAATAAAAACAGGTACGAAAAAAAGCGAGAAGTGAGAAAGCCTATTATTTGTTTAATTCACTTATTAAATTGTCGATGATTCGATATCAATTTTCGTTGACGATCTTCGCCCATTTTATTTCGATTCTGCCCATTTAGTTTACCATGATGCCCTTTATTCAATCGCATTGTAGGCGTTTTTAATGATATTTGCCGTCGGTCGCTGAAAATAGGTAAACGCTTCTCAATTGCCAATAACGGCAAAAAACAAACCAAATCAAAAGAACATGAAATTAAAACCAGTACAAAAAAAGCAAGAAGCAAAACCCGACAGAACAGAGAAAAACCAAATTTTGATAACTGTTCGTAATACTAAAATCTCCGGAGTTTTTGAAAAGGACCAATTTTGACAGCAATCGGTAAAAGAGGTACGTTATTCGCAACCAGATGGTTGCAAGTGGTAACGATCTCTTACTTGACTGACTCATTTGAAATAATAATAATAATGCCCAAAGAGATGTTTTTTATCACGATTATGGCAAATAAATTCAAAAGTAGTTTTTATTTTCGCATTAAAAGAAAGGAGATCTTAGGATTCAGCGGTGTCACTAAAAGGGAATGATTAAAACAAAAGATAAGTTTACCATTAGCTTTGGCAGTGAGTTGAAAAACCTGTTTAAATAAACTTCTTTTCACTCTAGGCCTACTAAATGTTTAATTCAGTTGTTAAAATGTGGATGATTCGCTTGCAATTTTCGTTGACGATCTTCATCAATTTTATTTCGATTCTGCCAATGCACTTTATTCAGTTGCATTATAGGCTTTTTTAATGATATTTGCTGTCGGTCGCTGAAAAAAGCTCAACGCTTCTCAAGTGTAAATAACTGTTAAAAAAAACGAAACGAACCAAAAGAACACGAAATAAAAACAGGTACGAAATAAAAAGCGAGAAGCAAAACTCGACAGAACAGAGAAAAACCAAATTTTAAACTGTTCACGGTGATACTAAATTCTCCAGAGCTTTTAAAAGGACCAATTTTTGACAGCAATCGGTTATACAGATCGATGACGCTGGTAAAATAGTAATGTCATTCGTCTAAGAAATAAACACGAAATAAAAACAGGTACGAAAAAAACAAATAGGCGAGAAGCTGAACTCGACAGAACAGAGGAAAACCAAATTTTAAACTTTTGGTAATATTCAAATCTCCAGAGTTTTTAACGTGGTTTTATATCTAGCGACTCTCCATTTACTTTGGAAATGATCAATTTTTCAACAGAAGGAAAAAGGTGAGAAAGACATTATCATCATTAGTTGTTTTCTTCTGGTCTTGTTCGGATCACTAAAACGAGTTTCACTCTAGGCCTATAAGTTGTTTGATTCAATTGTTAAATCGTTGATGATACGCTATCGATTTTCGTTGACGATCTTTACCCATTTTTATTTCGATTCTGCCGACTGAGTTGACCATGATACACTTTATTCAGTTGCATTGTAGGCGTTTTTAACAATATTTGCTGCCGGTCGCTGAAATCGGCTAAACGCTTCTCAATTGCCAATAACGGCAAAAAACAAACCAAATCAAAAGAACATGAAATTAAAACCAGTACAAAAAAAGCAAGAAGCAAAACCCGACAGAACAGAGAAAAACCAAATTTTGATAACTGTTCGTAATACTAAAATCTCCGGAGTTTTTGAAAAGGACCAATTTTGACAGCAATCGGTAAAAGAGGTACGTTATTCGCAACCAGATGGTTGCAAGTGGTAACGATCTCTTACTTGACTGACTCATTTGAAATAATAATAATAATGCCCAAAGAGATGTTTTTTATCACGATTATGGCAAATAAATTCAAAAGTAGTTTTTATTTTCGCATTAAAAGAAAGGAGATCTTAGGATTCAGCGGTGTCACTAAAAGGGAATGATTAAAACAAAAGATAAGTTTACCATTAGCTTTGGCAGTGAGTTGAAAAACCTGTTTAAATAAACTTCTTTTCACTCTAGGCCTACTAAATGTTTAATTCAGTTGTTAAAATGTGGATGATTCGCTTGCAATTTTCGTTGACGATCTTCATCAATTTTATTTCGATTCTGCCAATGCACTTTATTCAGTTGCATTATAGGCTTTTTTAATGATATTTGCTGTCGGTCGCTGAAAAAAGCTCAACGCTTCTCAAGTGTAAATAACTGTTAAAAAAAACGAAACGAACCAAAAGAACACGAAATAAAAACAGGTACGAAATAAAAAGCGAGAAGCAAAACTCGACAGAACAGAGAAAAACCAAATTTTAAACTGTTCACGGTGATACTAAATTCTCCAGAGCTTTTAAAAGGACCAATTTTTGACAGCAATCGGTTATACAGATCGATGACGCTGGTAAAATAGTTATGTCATTCGTCACCACGAAATAAACACGAAATAAAAACAGGTACGAAAAAAACAAATAGGCGAAAAGCCGAACTCGATAGAACAGAGAAAAACCAAATTTTAAACTCTTTGTAATATTCAAATCTCCAGAGTTTTTAACGTGGTTTTATATTTAGCGACTCTCCATTTACTTTGGAAATGATCAAATTTTCAACAGAAGGAAAAAGGTGAGAAAGTCATTAACATAATTAGTTGTTTTCTTCTGGTCTTGTTCGGATCACTAAAACGAGTTTCATTCTAGGCTTATTAGTAGTTTGATTCAATTGTTAAATCGTTGATGATACGCTATCGATTTTCGTTGACGATCTTCACCCATTTTATTTCGATTCTGCCGACTGAGTTGACCATGATACACTTTATTCAGTTGCATTGTAGGCGTTTTTAACAATATTTGCTGCCGGTCGCTGTAATCAGCTAAACGCTTCTCAATTGCCAATAACTTCAAAAAAACAAACCAAATTAAAAGAATACGAAATAAAAACAGGTACGAAAAAAAAAGCGAGAAGCAAAACTCGACAGAACGGAGAAAAACCCAATTTTTAACTGTTTGTAATACTAAAATCTCCGAAGTTTTTAAAAGGACCAATTTTGACAGCAATCGGTAATGGAGTTACGTTATTCGTCACCAGATGGTGGCAAGCGTTAACGATCTCTTACTTGACTGACTCATTTGAAATAATATTAATGCCCAAAGAGATGCTTTTTTTTGACACGATTATGGCAAATAAATTTAAAAGTAGTTTTTAATTTTCGCATTTAAAAGAAAGGAGATCTTAGGATTCAGCGGTGTCACTAAAAGGTAATGATTAAAACAAAAGATAAGTTTTCCATTAGCTTTGGCAGTGAGTTGAAATTAATGTACAATTAACTCAAAACTATTCAGAAGGGAAAAACTGTTTAAATAAACTACTTTTCACTCTAGGCCTACTAAATGTTTAATTCAGTTGTTAAAATGTGGATGATTCGCTTGCAATTTTCGTTGACGATCTTCACTCATTTTATTTCGATTCTGCCGATGCACTTTATTCAGTTGCATTATAGGCTTTTTTAATGATATTTGCTGTCGGTCGCTGAAAAAAGCTCAACGCTTCTCAATTGTAAATAACTGTTAAAAAAAAAACGAAACAAACCGAAAGAACACGAAATAAAAACAGGCGCGAAATAAAAAACGAGAAGCAAAACTCGACAGAACAGAGAAAAAACTGTTCTTGATACTAAAATCTCCAGAGGTTTTAAAAGGACCAATTTTTGACAGCAATCGGTTATACAGATCGATGACGCTGGTAAAATAGTAATGTCATTCGTCTAAGAAATAAACACGAAATAAAAACAGGTACGAAAAAAACAAATAGGCGAGAAGCTGAACTCGACAGAACAGAGGAAAACCAAATTTTAAACTTTTGGTAATATTCAAATCTCCAGAGTTTTTAACGTGGTTTTATATCTAGCGACTCTCCATTTACTTTGGAAATGATCAATTTTTCAACAGAAGGAAAAAGGTGAGAAAGACATTATCATCATTAGTTGTTTTCTTCTGGTCTTGTTCGGATCACTAAAACGAGTTTCACTCTAGGCCTATAAGTTGTTTGATTCAATTGTTAAATCGTTGATGATACGCTATCGATTTTCGTTGACGATCTTTACCCATTTTTATTTCGATTCTGCCGACTGAGTTGACCATGATACACTTTATTCAGTTGCATTGTAGGCGTTTTTAACAATATTTGCTGCCGGTCGCTGAAATCGGCTAAACGCTTCTCAATTGCCAATAACTGCAAAAAAAACAAACTAAATTAAAAGAACACGAAATAAAAACAGGTACGACAAAAAAAAGCGAGAAGCAAAACTCGACAGAACGGAGAAAAACCAAATTTTAAACTGTTCGCAATACTAAAATCTCCGAAGTTTTTAAAAGGACCAATTTTGACAGCAATCGGTAATGGAGTTACGTTATTCGTCACCAGATGGTGGCAAGCGTTAACGATCTCTTACTTGACTGACTCATTTGAAATAATAATAATGCTCAAAGAGATGTTTTTTTGGCACGATTATGGCAAATAAATTCAAAAGCAGTTTTAAATTTTCGCGTTAAAAAGAAAGGAGATCTTAGGATTCAGCGGTGTCACTAAAAGGTAATGATTAAAACAAAAGATAAGTTTTTCATGAGCTTTGGCAGTGACTTGAAGTTAATTTACAATGAACTCAGAACTATTCAGAAGGGAAAAACAGTTAAATAAACTACTTTTCACTCTAGGCCTACTAAATGTTTAATTCAGTTGTAAAAATGTTGATGATTCGCTTTCAATTTTCGTTGACATTCTTCAATCATTTTATTTCGATTCTGTCGATGCACTTTATTCAGTTGCATTATAGGCTTTTTTAGTGATATCTGTTGTCGGTCGCTGAAAATAGCTGAACGCTTTTCAATTGTAAATAACTGTTAAAAAAAACGAAACAAACTAAAAGAACACGAAATAAAAACAGGTACGAAAAAAAAGAGCGAGAAGCAAAACTAGACAGAACAGAGAAAAACCAAATTTTAAACTGCTCGTAATACTAAATTCTCCAGAGGTTCTAAAAGGACTAATTTTTGACAACAATCGGTTATACAGATCGATGACGCTGGTAAAATAGTTATGTCATTCGTCACCACGAAATAAACTCGAAATAAAACAGGTGCGGAAAAAAAAAGGCGAGAAGCAGAACTCGAAGTAACAGAGAAAAACCAAATTTTAAACCCTTCGTAAGACTAAATTCTCTTGAGTTTTTAAAAGGACCAATTTTGACAGCAATCAGTTATACAGTCTGATGACGCTAGTCATGTAATTCGTCACTGCTGAAAAAAAAAACACGAAAACGAAAAGAAAATAAGTACGAAAAAAATAGAGCAAGAGGGAAAACTCGGCTGAAAAAAGATAAACTAAATATTGAAATGTTCGTAATGCTAAATCCCTGAAGTTAGTAAAAGCACCAATTTCAACAGCTCTCGTTTATAACAGTTCAGTGACGCTAGTAAAATAATTACTTGCCAGCGTTAACTATCTCTTACTTGACTGGCTCGTTTGATATAACGATGATGCCCAAAGACGTTTTTTGTCGACACGATTATGGCAAATTTATTCAACAGTAGTTTTAATTTGTGCGTTAAAAACAAAGGAGATCTTAAGATTCAGCGGTGTTACTAAAACATAATGATTGAAACAAAAAATTCAGTTTTTCATTAGCTTGGCAGTGAACTGAAATAAATTTACAATAAACTCACAACTGTTTAGAAGGGAAAAACTGTTTAAATAAACTATTTTTAGTTAACACGCACTTAATTCTACACCAGATGGTTGCAATGGAACAATTTTGATGTCCTCTTATTGGCTCGCTTCGAAGTGAGGTCATAAACATATAAAGGTAATAGCTATTGGATTGTGAAATACATCCTCATGCAAAATATTCGTCCTATTCTTCCTTTTTATAGTTTTTGTCATCGTGGCCGTGGCTTTATATCTAGCAACTCTCCATTTACTTTGGAAGTAATCAATTTTTCAACAGAAAGAAAAAGGTGAGAAAGACATTATCTTCATTAGTTGTTTTCTTCTGGTATTGTTCGGATCACTCAAAAGAGTTTCATTCTAGGCCTATTAGTTGTTTGATTCAATTGCTAAATTGTTGATGTTTCGCTGTCAATTTTCGCTGACGATCTTCACCCATTTTATTTCGATTCTGCCGATTGAGTTTAACACGATGCTCTTTATTTAGTTGCATTGTAGGCGTTTTTACAAATATTTGCTGTTGGTCGCTGAAATCGGCTAAACGCTTCTCAATTGCCAGTAACTGCTAAGAAAAACAAAACAAAACACTAAACAAAAACAGGTACGAAAAAAAAAGGAGAATTAAAACTCGACAGAACAGAGAAAAACCAAATTTTCAACTGTTCGTAATACTGCAATCTCCAGAGTTTTTATAAGGACCAATTTTGACAGAAATCGGTTTTACAGTCCGATGACGCTAGGAAAATAGTTATGTTATTCGTCACCAGATGGTTGCAAGAGTTAACGATCTCTTATTTTATTGACTCATTTGAAATAATAATAATGCCCAAAGAGATGTGTTTTTTGGCACCATTATGGCAAATACATTAAAAAGTAGTTTTTAATTTTGGCATTAAAAAGAAAGGAGATCTTAGGATTCAGCGGTATCACTAAAAGGTGATGATTAAAACAAAAGATACGTTTACCATTAGCTTTGGTAGTGAGTTGAAAGACTTTCCAGAAGGGAAAACTGTTTAAATAAACTACTTTTTACTCTAGGCCTACTAAATGTTTAATTCAGTTGTTAAAATGTTGATGATTCGCTGTCAATTTTAGTCGACGATCTTCATCCATTTTATTTCGATTCTGCCGATGGCATTAACCATGATGCACTTTATTCAGTTGCATTATAGGCCTTTTTTTTTTTAATGATATTTGCTGTCGGCCAGTGAGAATAGCCAAACGCTTCTCAATTGCTAATAACTGTTGACAAAAAAACAAAGAAAAGAAGAGAACAGGAAGAAAATAAGGTAGGAAAAAATAAGCGAGATGCAAAACTCAACAAAACAGAGAAAAACCAAATTTCAAAGATTTCGCAATGCTTAATTCTCCAGAGGTTCAAAAGGACCAATTTTTGACAGCACTCGGTTATACAGACCGATGACGCTGGTAAAATAGTTATGTCACTCGTCACTACGAAATAAACACGAAATAAAAACAGATACGAAAAAAAAAAGGGCGAGAAGCAAAACTCTACTGAACAGAGAAAACCAAATTTTAAACTCTTCGTAATATTCAAATCTCCAGAGTTTTAAAAAGGACCAATTTTGACAGAAATCGGTTATACAGTCTGATGACGCTACTCATGTCATTCGTCACTGCTGAAAAAAAAAAAAACCAAAACAAATGAAAACGAAACACGAAAAGAAAACAAGTACGAAAAAAATAGAGCGAGAGGAAAAACTCGGCAGAAAAAAGATAAACTGAACATTGAAATGTTTGTAATGCTAAATCTCCAAAGTTAGTAAAAGGACCAATTTTGACAGCAATCGGTAATGGAGTTACGTTATTCGTCACCAGATGGTGGCAAGCGTTAACGATCTCTTACTTGACTGACTCATTTGAAATAATAATAATGCCCAAATAGATGTGTTTTTGCACGATTATGGCAAATAAATTCAAAAGTAGTTTTTTTAATTTTCGCGTTAAAAAGAAAGGAGATCTTAGGATTCAGCGGTGTCACTAAAAGGTAATGATTAAATCAAAAGATAAATTTTCCATGAGCTTTGGCAGTGAGTTGAAATTAATTTACAAGGAACTCAAAACTGTTCAGAAGGGAAAACTGTTTAAATAGACTGCTTTTCACTCTAGGCCTCCTAAATATTTAATTCAGTTGTAAAAATGTTGATAATTCGCTGTCAATTTTCGTTGACGATCTTTACCCATTTTTATTTCGATTCTGCCGACGGCATTTACCATGATGCACTTTATTCAGTTGCATTATAGGCCTTTTTAATGATATTTGCTGGCGGTCAAAGATAATAGCCAGATGCTTCTCAATTGTTAATAACTGCTGAGAAAAAAAAAACAAAGAAAACAAAAGAACAGGAAGTAAAAACAGGTAGGAAAAAATAAGCTACATGCAAAACTCAACAGAACAGAGAAAAAACCAAATTTTAAACAGTTCGTAATACTAAATTCTCCAGAGCTTCTAAAGGACCCATTTTTGACAGCACTGGGTCATACAGATCGATGAGACTGGTAAAATAGTTATGTCATTCGTCACTACGAAATAAATATGAAATAAAAACAGGTGCGAAAAAAAAAGGGCGAGGAGCAAAACTCTACAGAACAGAGAAAATCAAATTTTAAACTCTTCGTAATATTCAAATCTCCAGAGTTTTTAAAAGGACCAATTTTGACAGAAATCAATTATACAGTCTAATGATGGTAGTCATGTCATTCGTCATTTCTGAAAAAAAACCAAAACAAATGAAAACAAAACACGAAATGAAAACAAGTACGAAAAAAATAGAACGAGAGGGAAAACTCGGCAGAAAAAAGATAAACTGAATATTGAAATCTTCGTAATGCTAAATCTCCGAAGTTAGTAAAAGCGCCAATTTCGACACATCTCGTTTACAACAGTCCAGTGACGCTAGTAAAATAATTACGTTATTCGTTACCCGATGGTTGCGAGCGTTAACAATCTCTTACTTGATTGGCTCATTTGAAATAATGATGATGTCACACCACATGTTTTTGGCACGATTACGGCAAATTTATTCAACAGTAGTTTCAATTTGCGCATAAAAAACAACGGAGATCTTAGGATTCAGCGGTGTTACTAAAACATAATGATTAAAACAAAAAATTCAGTTTTTCATAAGCTTTGGTAGTGAATTGAAATTAATTTAAAATCAGCTCAGAACTGTTTAGAAGGGAAAAACCATTGAAATAAACTATATTTAGTCAACACTTACTTAATTCCACACCTGATGGTTGCAATGGGACAATCTGGATGTCCTCTTATTGGCTCCCTTCGAAGTGAGGTCATAAAGATATAAAGATAATAAGACCAATTTTGACAGCAATCGATCATACAGTCCGATGACGCTAGTAAAATAGTTACGTTATTCGTCACCAGATGGTTGCAAGCGTTAACGATCTCTTACTTGATTGACTCATTTGAAAGAATAATGATGTCCAAAAAAACAGGTACGAAAAAAGTAGAGCGAGAGGGAAAACTCGGCAGAAAAAGATAAACTAAATATTGAAATGTTCGTAATGCAAAATCTCCGAAGTTAGTAAAAATGCCAATTTCGATACATCTCGTTTACAACAGTCCAGTGACGCTGGTAAAATAATTACGTTATTCGTTACCCGATGGTTGCAAGCGTTAACGATCTCTTACTTGATTGGCTGATTTCAGATAATGATGATGCCCAAACTCATGTTTCTTTTGCACGATTATGGTAAATTTATTCGACAGTACTTTTAATTAGCGCATAAAAAACTAGAGAGATCTTAGGATTCAGCGGTGTCACTAAAACATATCATTAAAACAAAACATTCAGTTTTTCATAAGCTTTCGCAGTGAGTTGAAATTAATTTACAACTCACTCAGAACTGTTTAGAAGGGAAAAACTGTTTAAATAAACTATATTTAGTTAACACGCACTTAATTCTACACCAGATGGGACAATTTCGATGTGCTCTTATTGGCTCCCTTCGAAGTGAGGTCATAAACATATAAAGATAATAGTTATTGGATTCTGAAATATATCCTTATGCAAAATACTCGTCATATTCTTTCTTTTTATTGTTTGTGTCATCACGGATCGTGGTTTCATATCTAGCGACTCTCCTTTTACTTTGGAAATAATCAAATTTTCAACAGAAAGAAAAGGGTGAGAAAGACATTATCATGTTTAGTTGTTTTGTTTTGGTATTGTTCGGATCACTGAAATAAATTTACAATAAACTCACAACTGTTTAGAAGGGAAAAACTGTTTAAATAAACTATTTTTAGTTAACACGCACTTAATTCTACACCAGATGGTTGCAATGGAACAATTTTGATGTCCTCTTATTGGCTCGCTTCGAAGTGAGGTCATAAACATATAAAGGTAATAGCTATTGGATTGTGAAATACATCCTCATGCAAAATATTCGTCCTATTCTTCCTTTTTATAGTTTTTGTCATCGTGGCCGTGGCTTTATATCTAGCAACTCTCCATTTACTTTGGAAGTAATCAATTTTTCAACAGAAAGAAAAAGGTGAGAAAGACATTATCTTCATTAGTTGTTTTCTTCTGGTATTGTTCGGATCACTCAAAAGAGTTTCATTCTAGGCCTATTAGTTGTTTGATTCAATTGCTAAATTGTTGATGATTCGCTGTCAATTTTCGTTGACGATCTTCACCCATTTTATTTCGATTCTGACGATTGAGTCAACCATGGTGCACTTTAGTCAATCGTATTGTTGGCGTTTTTAATTATATTTGCTATCGATCGCTGAAAATAGCTAAACGCTTCTAAATTGCTAATAACTTCAAAAAGAACAAACGAAATCAAAAGAAAACGAAATAAAAACAGGTACGAAAAAAAAAGCGAGAAGCAAAACTTTAAAGAACACAGAAAAACCAAGTTTTAAACTGTTCGTAATACTCAATTTTCCCGAGCTTTTAAAAGGACCAATTTTTGACAGCAATCCGTTATACAGGCCGATGATGCTAGTAAAATAGTTATGTAGTTCGTCACCTCGAAATAAACACAAAATAAAAACAGGTACGAAAAAAAAAAAAAAAACGCTGAGAAGCAAAACTCTAGAGAATAGAGAAAAACAAAATTTTAAACTCTTCGTAATATTCAAATCTCCAGAGTTTTTGAAAGGACCAATTTTGACAGCAATCGGTTATACAGTCTGATGACGTTACTCATGTCATTCGTCACTCCTGGAAAAAAAAACAAAACAAATAAAAACAAAACACGAAATGAAAACAAGTAAGAAAAAAATAGAGCGAGAGGGAAAACTCGGAAGAAAAAAGATAAACTAAATATTGAACTGTTCGTAATGCAAAATCTCCGAAGTTAGTAAAAGCACCAATTTCGACACGTCTCGTTTACAACAGTCCAGTGACGCTAGTAAAATAATTCCGTTATTCGTTACCCGATGGTTGCAAGCGTTAACGATCTCTAACTTGATTGGCTCATTTGAAATAATGACGATGTCCAAAGACATGTTTTTTTTCGGCACGATTACGGCAAATTTATTCAACAGTAGTTTTAATTTGCGCATTAAAAACAAAGGAGATCTTAAGATTCAGCGGTGTCACTCAAGCAAAATGATTAAAACAGAGAATTCAGCTTTTCATTAGCTTTGGCAGTGAGTTGAAATTAATTTACAATTAACTCAGAACTGTTTAGCAGGGAAAAACTGTTTAAATAAACTATTTTTAGTTAATACGCACTTAATTCTACACCAGATGGTTGGACAATTTTGATGTGCTCTTATTGGCTCCCTTCGAAGTGAGGTCATGAACGTAGAAAGATAATAGTTATTGGATTCTGAAATACTTCCTTATGCAAAATACTCGTCATAGTCTTCCTTTTTAAAGAAAACAAAAGAACACGAAATAAAAACAGGTACGAAAAAAAGCGAGAAGCAAAACTCTACAGAACAGAGAAAAACCAAATTTTAAACTGTTCGTAATACTAAATTCTCCAGAGGTTTTAAACGCCGGTAAAATAGTTATGTCATTTGTCACCACGAAATAAACACAAAATAAAAACAGGTGCGAAAAAAAAAAGGCATAGGGTAAAATATGGACTGGACTATTTTTTGAACCAATTTTTTGGACCATTTTAAAGGGGGGGGAGCACACCATTAGTACTGAGGGAGGGGTGGGATGAAGTCTATCAGTACTGAGGGAAGGGGTGGGAGACAGAGTGTTATTACCCAGGGTGGGGTGAGAGAAGGACTATTACTGCGCAGGGAAGAGTGGAAGGTGGTTGTAATAGTAAACACTACTGGTTAATGGAGCTTTTACTCGATCGTACAAAGTATTTTAATTGTATTTTCGACTGAATTTTGTTTGTCTAAATTTTAGCGCTTAGCCGCGGCGTTTCTTCATTTTTTTGTCATGCGAAAGCGAAACTGCCACGTAAACACTGGACTTTAATTTTAATGGAAAATATTGCGTTTACGAACCTCCACTGTTGAGTTATGTGTGCGCCTTTTGAGTCAACTTGTGCACCATCAGTTGCTTCACGTTTCACTTTGTGTATTCAGTATGTAATTACTAAATTTATCTATCTTTCTTTTGTCATTGATCTTATCAAACGAGATCACGGAATTTCTGGTCCTTAGCCCTTAACTTAGCAGCATATAGAATTCACAAGCGCTACTGCAATTTTTAAGTTTATAGCTTTACTAAATAAAATCATCAGCGAACGATTTCGTAGAGGAATCCGTGTTCTCGAATCGACCAAAAACACTGCTTTACTTGCAAAATGGGAAAGCGCAAATATCGATTTCATCTGTTTCGCAAACAAAGGAGTTAATCACCGGCACCGAAAATCGCGACCAGGTATTCCTCGCGACTCCCTTAGGTTTGTTTTCCAATTTTCCCGGGCCGCTGCCGATCACTTCTTGCGTGAAAACTTACGAAACCTGCGAAGTGGAACTATGATGGCTACTGCTGCTTGCCGATATTTTCCGTCGGCAAAACGTAAAGTCCAGTGTTTACGTGACAGTTTCGCTTTCGCATGACGAAAAAATGAAGAAACGCCGCGGCCCAGCGCTAAAATTTAGACAAAGAAAAATTCAGTTGAAAAACCAATTAAACCAGTAGTGTTTACGAACCAGTAGTGTTTAACAACCACCTCCCACCCTTCCCTGCCTAGTAATAGTCCTTCTCTCGCCCCTCCCTGGGTAATAACACTCTTTTTCCCACCCCTCCCTCAGTACTCATAGGCTTCATCCAACCCCTCCCTCAGTACTAATGTTGTGCTCCCCCCCTTTAAAATGGTCCAAAAAATTTTCCAAAAAATTGGTCCAAAAAAATGGTCCAAAAAATAGTTCAGTCCATATTTCACCCTATGCCCGAAAAAAATAGAGCGAGAGGGAAAACTCGGCAGAAAAATAATAAACTAAATATTGAACTGTTCGTAATGCAAAATCTCCGAAGTTAGTAAAAGCGCCAATTTCGACAGCTCTCGTTTACAATAGTACAGTGACGCTTGTAAAATAATCACGTTATTCGTTACCCGATGGTTGCAAGCGTTAACGATCTCTTACTTGATTGGCTCATTTGAAATAATGATGATGCCCAAAAACATGTTTTTTTTCGGTACGATTATGGCAAATTTGTTCAAAAGTAGTTTTAATTTGCGCGTTAAAAACAAAGAGATCTTAAGATTCAGCGGTGTTACTAAAACATAATGATTAAAACAAAACATTCAGTTTTCCATTAGCTTTGGCAGTGAGTTGGAATTAATTTACAATTAACTCAGAACTGTTTAGCAGGGAAAAACGGTTTAAATAAACTATTCTTAGTCAACACTTACTTAATTCTACACCAGATGGTTGCAATGGAACAATTGTTATATCCTCTTATTGGCTCGCTTCAAAGTGAAGTCATAAACATTTAAAGAATATAGTAATTGGATTCTGAAATGCATTCTTATGCAAAATCAATCCTTTTCATTTTTTGTGTTATCACGTAACGAGGTTTTATATTTAGCGCCTCTCCACTTTTTGGGAATAACCAACTTTTTTAACAGAAGGAAAAAGTTGAGAAAGGTATTATTATGATATTACTTGTTTTCTTCTGGTATCGTTCGAATCATTAAAACATGTTTCATTCTAGGCCTATCCGTTGTTTAATTCAATTGTCAAATTGTTGGTGATACGCTGTGTATAATCAATTTTCGTTGACGATCATCACCTATTTTTTTTATTCTGCCGATTGAATTTACCATGATGCACTTAGGACAATTGCATCGTAGGGTTTTTAATTTTATCCGTTGTTGGTCGTTGAAAATAGCTAAACGCATCTCAATTGCTAATAACTGCGAAAAAACAAAACAAAACACGAAATGAAAACAGGTACGCAAAAAAAAAAAACAAACAAACAAACAAACAAAAAATGCCAGAGGAAAAACTCGACAGAAAAAAGATAAACTAAATATGAATCGTTCGTAAATTTGCTAAATCTCCAGAGTTTCTAAAGCACCAGTTTTGTCAGCTATTGGTTACAACAGTCCAGTGACGCTAGTAAAACAATTATGTTATTTGTGACCGGATGGTTGCAAGCGTTAACGATCTCTTACTTGACTGGCTCATTTGAAATAATGATGATGCCACAAGACATTTGTTTTTTGGTACGACTGTGGCAAATAAAAGCAAAATTAGTTTTCCATTAGCTTTGGCAGTGAGTTGAAATTAATTTACAACAAACTCAGAATTGTTTAGAAAGGAAAAACTGTTTGAATAAACTATTTTTAGTTAACACTCACTTAGTTCTACACCAGATGGTTGCAATGGGACAATTTTGATGTCCTCTTATTGGCTCGCTTCAAAGTGAAGTCGTCAAAATTTACAGAAAATAGTCATTGTATTCTAAAATGCATTCTTATGCAAATTCCATGTCCTCTTCTTTTTTATTGTTTGTGTTACCACGTAACGAGGTTTTATATCCAGCAAATAACCACTTCGTTTCGAAATGATCAATTTTTCAACAGAAGGAAAAGTTGAAAAAGGCATTATTACCATATTATTTGTTTTCTTCTGCAAGTAGCAAAACTCGACAGAAAAAAGATAAACAAAATATTAAACTGGTCGTGATACTAGAATCTCCAGAGTTTCCAAAAGGACCAATTTTGACAGACATCGGTTTCAACAGTCTAATGACGCTAGTAAAATAATTATGCTACTCGTCACCAGATGGTTGCAAGCGTTGACAATCTCTTACTTGATTGGCTTATTTGAAATAATGATAATGCTTAAAGAAATATTTTTTTTGGCACCATTACGGCAAATAAATTTATCGGTAGTTTACTTTGAGCATTAAAAATAAAGGAGATCTTAGCGGTGTCACTGAAAGGTAATGATTAAAATAAAAAATAAGTTTTCCATTAGCTTTGGCAGTGAGTTGAAATTAATTTACAATTAACTCAAAACTATTCAGTAGGAAAAATTGTTTAAGTAAACTACTTTTCATTCTAGGCAATAGCTTTGGCAGTGAACTGAAATTTATTTACCATTAGTTTAAAGCTGTTTCGAAGGGAAAAAACTGTTTGAATAAATTACTTTTCATTCTAAGCAATAGCTTTGGCAGTGAACTGAAATTTATTTATAATTAGTTTAAACTGTTTAGAAGGGAAAAACTGTTTAAATAAACTACTTTTAGTTAACACTAAATTCTACACCGGATGGTTACCATGGGACGATTTTGCTGTCCTCTTATTGGCTCGCTTCGAAGTGAAGTCATAAACATTCAAAGAATATAGTTATTGGTTCTGAAATACATTCTTATACAAAATATTCGTCATCTTCATCCTTTTTATTGTTTGTGTCATCACAGAACGAGGTTTCATATCTGGCGAATCTCCACTTTGTTTGGAAAGGCTTTTTAATTTTATGTGTTGTTGGTCGCTAGAAATAAATGAACGCTTCTCAATTGCTGATAACTGCTGAAAAAACAGTCCAGTGACGTTAGTAAGCTAATCATGGTATTTGTTACCAGATGGTTGCACGCACTAAAGATGTATTACGTGATTGGCTTTTTTTAAAATAATAATGATGTCACAAGTTTAAATTGTGATGAACAGAAAGAATAATATGCTTATTTGAAGATTGCTCGTCGAGCTAGGAAAAAATTAAAGCTACATGATTATTTATATGTCTATAAATCATTACTATTTGTATCATCCTCATAAATGATATTTTTTTCATTATTACCAATATCCTCATCATTATAGTTATATAAATTCTCATGATCACCATTGTCTTTTCTATCTCAACAGAAAAGTAACTGAGGATTTCTTTTAAGAAGTATGTAGCGCCAGAGGTAAATGCTCATTTGAAACGCGTCGAACTTTTACATTGATGTTCAATGTGCTTTATTAAGTTTCGTTATAAATGTCTCTGTTATTTTCGATATGATTTTTTATTTTTACACCGAATAAATTGGTTATACAATTCCAGTGTAACTTGATTAATCAGAATTTACTATAGGTGGCTTTGACGAACAAATAACACAACCAATCAAAGCGTGACTAATTGAATTCCTATTCTTAAATGTTCCAGTTCCGTTTGAAAGACGCTCCGATTTCATCGTTGACAATGTTTTTATTCTTGCAGATTGTGCCAGCGTTTTGAGTCACTGCCAAAGTGCAAGAAAGGTGAGGTACTCCTTTTTCATCGCCACTTACAAGTTTATCAGAAGCGCTACAATATCACCATAGGTGGTCATAAATTAGTGACAAATTAATAACCCAGCGTACTAGAAAATGAAAGAGAGAGAAAAATTCGTACTACGCAGATCACACATTAAATTGATAAAGTTTCCAAAATTTTTCGGATGTTCGAAATGTGTTTTTTGGTTCTTTTTCCTCTAAATTTGTTGCAAGAAAATTCAATCACATAGCATTGGGTTATGGAGCAAAGTGGTTTCGAAGATATGGGAGTGGGAGAGGATAAACTTCTGATTCAGTACCCATTTCGTGTTATTAGGTGTGGTCCGAGAATATATCTTAGACACACCCAAAAAAATTTAATAGCCTCCTTGGTGCTTACATGCGGGTTCTGCCTACATAAAATCTTGACTAAAATGGGAGGGGGGGGGAGAGGGTAGTTAGAAAAGAGGGATTCACACGGACTTTGAAAACAACCTTGATCTTTAAGGCAACTCATGAAATTGAACCTTGATTTCAAGTCAATCAACTTTGATTTAAAAAAACACTTCTTGCACATTTTGGAGACAACCTCGATTTCAAGGAAACTTGAATTGTTCACTGGCGAATAATAATTCACAATGTCTCACTCGTGAGGTCTGAGGAGGATGCAAATATTATAATCTCGAATGATCCTCATGTCACGCCATCGGGGTGTCGAGTTAGGGTTCCAGCGTTAAAGTCTGTCGCATTTATCGCGCTGTTTTCCTTACCAAATCTTCTGAAGACCTCTTCCCACATATTCCCTCCATTCCTTGGCTGTTAACCTTATTTGGGATTCAATCGACAATCACCTTCACTTCAGTGATGTCAGGATTGAATCCCCTCTCACTGCCTCTCTCACCAGCGGCATCGCTGTCCCTTCATTGACTTCCTTGGAACATTGATGCCCTAATTGATGATTGTGTCTAATCCCTTATCTACTAAGATTGTCTTGAGCGACATGCTCACACATGAATCTCTTTCCGATTTTTGTGGTTAGACAAGGCCTCATCAGCGAGTTCTTGACTGCGAATGACTTCATACTCAAGCTAATTTTATTCAGTTCATAGGCAAGCTGCGTCTTGTCAGATCCTAGGTCCTCATAGAACTTGTATAGATCATAAACATCATTGTCCTGTGCGATCATTTCTGCGAATTTAACAGTCAAGCTGCCAACAAGAGCTCTTGAAACATTGTTCACGATATAACCGTTTGCGTGACCACAAACTGCAGAGTCAAAGATAGGTTGAAAAGGTCCTGGCACAAGGGTATCTCTGTTATTATGCTTTGGAACTGGGACTCTAAGGAATTCAGCTGAAGATGCCCTATTAGGGTTCAATGTTACTCTGTGAATTGCACGATCAACCTTGAGGGTGTTTGACGTCTTTTTTATTTCAAAATTTGGGTTGGTTTTTTTCACTGACTTTCATTTTAAAATAAAAGATATTTTACTTTAAAATGGATGAGTTTGGAGATACTGATCCTCTTTTGAAGCACAGTGACGGTGATGATGATGATGATGAGGTCCGACCTCAAGTCAAGGCGGAGTCAAGTCAAGTCAAGGCGGAGGTCTGGATACAGGCTAAACGTATATCTCTCTCGTGTTCTTTTCTCCCTCTCGCATAGGTCTTCCCATTCCACCAATGTAGATTTTGCCGCATTCACAGGGAATCATGTAAACCACACTGTCCTATCTGGCTGGATTGACAATGCCCTTTGGTCGTACTAAATGTAATGGTCGTCTCGGACTTGAAGACGGATGCCTTGTTGTTGTAGGCAACAGCGACGAAGCTCTGATGCACCTTTTACATAGGGCAAAAACGCTGTGGACTTGAACTACGTCACAGGCCCTCGGCTCGGGAAGGAGTTTCTTGTTTTTGTGACCTTCTCTACAAAGGAAGAGGGAAAACCGTTAGAAACACGTAGGTGCAGGCGCAGGTGTAGACGTAGGCGCAGGTGGTCAGGCGTCTGTATGGTTCCCTCGTAACTGACGAGTCGAGAAAGACGATGTTGTTGTCTTTCTCAGTTTCCATGGTGAATCGGATGGTAGGTTGCTGGCTGTTGAGATGCTGTAAGAGACAGCCGACATAACTGCGATCTAGGATGGTGATGGTTTCATCAACGTAGTGCTTCCAGATCTTGGGTTTCTGTGTTGTGGATTCTATTGCTTGTTCTTCAAATACCTTCATGTAGAGGTTTGCAATAACTGCCGAAATCGGGCTGTGCGCCCATACTTCAGGTCAATATCCGGTAAAAGAGGTTATTGCTCATCGTGGTGGCAAGTAATAATAAACTGTTTAATAGTTTGTCTCTCGATGTAGTCACTTGAGATGTAGATGGCGACGTTTCGATCGCCGTGATACAAATGGTAACGCGTGAGCAGTCGACCCCATCGCCTGATGAAGACCAGCAGGAAGCAGCCGAAACGTCGCGATCTACACCTCAAGTGATTACAACGTGAGACAAACGATTATTAAAATCAAGGTTTTTTCAAATACATCAGAATCCCCCTTTTCTGAGTACGAGGGGGGGGGGAGGGGAAGGGGGGGAAGAAGTGCTTATTTGAAGAAAGGCGCTTAATCGAGAGGGGCGCTTATTCAGTTTTTTTTTTTTCAACGTTATTGTAACTTTATATGGCTAAGTCTTAAATAGAAATACAACAAGAAGTATGCCACATAATCCACGAAGACGTTATGTCGATATCAACATCTTTCAAGGGGAAAGACTTATTTGCTTAAAAAAAGATGACAGATGATAATGTAACTGGAACTTACAAATTGAAGCAGTTTAAAGCCTGTTGGTCACATTTTGATTGAGCTATAATTCCTCATCAACTGTTTTATCTAAACGCATACCAATAACTTTATAATCGTAGAAGTTACTGATCCTCGAGAATGGTCTGGTGGTGCCTAGGAAGTTAAGACCATTTACTAAGAGCGGAGCAATAGAAAAAAATTCAAGCGCATAGATAATGCAAATAGAGGAACTCTGGAAGAACACGGATATAGGGATAACTGGAGTGTAAAAGACACTATTATTCTAACTGTTTCCGCTTTAAATGCGGGTTTAAAATAAATATCCCTACTAATTAAGAAAGTGAGGAGGGGAGCGGGAGGGGCACATATTTGAGGGTAGGGGTCTTATTTGACATTTTGGCCCAAGAGTGGAGGCTTATTCGGGGGAGGGCTCTTACGCAAGAAAATATGGTACTTGAAAAATTCCAAAGAGTGTTGATCAAACATTACACCTTTGCAATCTTTAGTTCCTTTAAAATAATTACAAGGGAACTTGTGGGAGATGGTATTACCATGATCCTTAGAAACTGCCACAAATGTGTTTAAATTCGTTTTCAGGGAAAGAAAGTAGTGAAAAGATCTTTCTTTGAAAAGCTATAAGCTTTGTTTGAGTCCTTGTCAATTCCACACACTTTTGGTCCGTTCAGCTCATCACAAGATGGATTTTGAAAACGGAACAACATTCATTTCCTTTAAATAAATATGCTGATGTGGACAGTTTCAAACTGAAAATTGGAGCTTTCTGTCGGCCACATTTATCTAGATTTGAAGACGTGTTTTCTCGGTAACTGTTCATTGGAAATTTGATTTCTCAAGGAAATAATATTACCTTCTCATTAAAGAAAAAATTGAAATTACCCCAAGAATTCTTTAATTTCAATCGTTTTTTATTACCAGTTTTTCTTTTCTGTTATCGGTAAGAATGATTGATTTGGTAACGCAACAGTCGGCGAATTACTTAATTTATTCCTTACCTAAACAAGGAACGATTCGACGCCCTACAATCCTTTTTTTTAATTACTTTCTTTATTACTTTTTGTTTCCATGGAGATTGTCATGAATCCTCAGGCTGTTCTATTGCTCACACTGGTAGCCGTTCCATGCACATCTGCGAGTATGTTACCCCGTTTTTTTGTATGTTAAATTACTACTTTAATCATTTCTAAGGAAATAAGTTTTTTAAGAAAACACAGTTTAACGGTGATGTTCTGCTTGGCTAAGGCATCATTAAACATAAAAGTCTCACTCATGTTAACGGCAAATTGACAGAACGCAAGCATTACAGTATACCACGGGGGATAGCTTTATTTAAAAACGTCATGGAAAATACATGTAGGTCAGTACATAAAGGGAAAAACATTTTGCAATAAAGCAAAGTCAGGAGTATGATGTCATTAAGAACATATATCCGGCAAAGCCCACTCTAAACTTTCGTTGGAGCCTTCGAGAGAAAAGAAAGAAAACCATGGAAAAATATATCTCAATAAGAAGTTTATTTTATGAGAATTTAGTAAAATTGAAAGGGTAAACAGAAAAAAATGACCGAACGCCACTCCGTCGAAGTTAAAAAGTTAACAAACGTGATCTCTAATGAAATGTAACTGCACAGTTTCAATCACAAAAAAAAAATATATATATATAAAAAAAATAAAAACTTTAAAGGTAAGCTGCGAACTGCCCTTTCATATCACAAGATTCTCAATACTAACAGCGCGAGCGTGAGGTGAGACGCAACCTTCACAGTCAAAGTGATTGTGTAAAGACATATAGTTAGTGTAAACAATAAGTCACGATTCGTGTGATTCTTTTGATCATCTAGTAACTTGTAAAGCCGATGAGTTTGCTTGTGCAAATCAAAAAAAGTGTATCCATGCTTCTAAACGCTGCGACACCCGCCGGGACTGTAGCGATAGATCAGACGAACAATGCAGTGAGTATTGTACATTTTTCTTTTTACATTTGTTGTGGGCTGAGCCTATCCCACTCCTAAAGTAATGTCAAAATAAGTTATTATTACAAATGCTTTTTTGAAAAAAAAAAAAAAAAAAAAGAGAGAGAGAGAGAGAGAGAAAAAAGAATTGTTTACCAAGAACCCCACATTTACAATAACATCTCCAGAACAGAGAAATATAAATATAAACTTTGACGCACGTTACATGCAATGAATTTTGCATCCGTCCATCTTTGGATACAGAGCTTCGATGTTATGGACAAGATTCTTGTGATGGCTACAATCACTTTAACAACGAATGAAGTAAACCGAAATTTGTTGAATGAGGCAGTATTAATTTATGTGATGTATTGAGCTATTTTATCGTTGATGTATTACTTTGAAATTAATAATTTTAGAAATCATCCATTGACATTGCCTTAATCGTCTATCAAATTTAATCATAATACTAGTAGACCATTTCAGTAAGTTTTCGTTTTCTTTCATGTTTCACCTGGACGAATCAGCTGGCCGTAAGTACTTTAAATTCAGATTGTAATCTATTTGCGTGTCATCTCAATATGTACTGATACAATGACAGCATTAACCAACTGTCGTATAAGTTGTTTTTAGTCTTTTTAAGTGCTTCACATGTAGCCATCAGGGACAATTAAACATGATTGAAGTACGAAAAAGGGTTTTTTTTATCGGAATAATGAAAAAGAATGAGGCATCATCATCATCATCATCATCATCATCATCATCATCATCATCATCATCAGGTCGAGTTTGCTCGGTATTCCATGACACTCTCCCTCCACCTTTCTCTGTCTTCCACTGCAATTGCTAGTTGTTCAATTCTGCATCCTGTGTCATTCATCAATTGGTCAATGTAGGTCTTTTTTTGGGCGTCTTCTCGGCTGATGTCCATTTGTTGGCTTCCAGAGTGATGCATCACCTGCTAGTTCTTGTTTACTGCGGCATAACAAAAGAAAATTTAGCTGATTTCCTCCTGCTTGATAGGGAGGATAAAAACAAGAAAATTAAATCCAACTAGTTTTTCTTAGATTTCATTTTTTTTATCATTATTTCCTTTGCCTTATGTCAAGAAGCTGATCGAAATTCATGGAAACTCTTTTGAACGTAGTATGGTGTCCCTTCCTTTTTCCTTATCAACCCTCTTTTAATTCCCAAATGTCCTTTTTTAAACTTCTTGCCTTTTCCTAACAAATGTTATGATTGTAAGCCCTTAAACCTACGTAAAAGTTCATTCATTATTAAACAAAAAAAAAATAGAAAATAAAAAAAAAGAGGCAAGGCTAAGGGTAAGCAGCAACCTTCTACTTTCTGAAGACAATGTGGGTTAAATTTTATAAGGTGGCACCGCTGTAACAACAGTAATTTGATAACAATAAACAGATATGTCGTAGAATAGGCTATTAGTAGTGGTAAATAACACTTCAAAGGGAAATATAATTGTTTGTCTCACGATGTGGTCACCTCGGTTTGGATCGCGACGTTGTGACTGCATTCTGCCAGTTTTCTTCAGGAGATGAGGTCGATTGAGTACGCTTCACCTATGTGCTGTTGAGCGCAGCAAAACTTTTTAACGGATAAAAAACTCAGTAGCCTGTATTTTTCTCCGAAACAATATGATAATCTATTTGTCCCTGGACATCGTTGTTCTTAGAATCTCACATTTTTCGAACTTTGCTTTCAGAAATCTGTTTATTCTCGAACAAACCATGTCCGCGGACTAATATCCAAGACTATTTTAGCACCAAAAGGAGGCTAATGGTTATTAATAATTGGAGAGTCAAACTGAACGTTGCATTGTGCACCACCATGTCTTGACTTTCAGTTTTTGGTTGTTCATTTCCTTTGTCTTACGAGCAGAGGCTCAATGTTGCATGTCTTTCAATAAGCAATCATTGGGTGAGCTTGAGCAGAATAAAATAAATTATGAAAACGAAAACCCGTCGAGGTCTGAGTTATTAAAACAGACACAAGGTTTGATGATTTATGATCTCATACGAAAACCAAATAACCCATTTCAGAATCGTTGAGTGCCTGCATCGAATTCTCGCGTGAGAGCGAGGCTAGGTGCTCACTTAGCGGCGCGAAAATATAAGTGTTCTTAAGAATTTCTAGAAGTTGTAACACAAAAAAATAAGAAAAAAAATTAGACTTACCACAATGTGGTTCGTTGCTCAGAAGCTTTGTATCGGAAAAGTAATCGTAACCTGGAAGACCTGTCTATCTTTGATTTCCTATGGACAAACGATTTTCTGTGTTTTTTAAGTTGAAATTCTGCCGTAGAGCTAATAGCAAGTTAGAAGATGAGCAAAGGGAGGCAATAACTGGCGAGGAAAATAACTTAAGGAATTATAACGAGTACTCTGCTGATGACTCTCACTGAAAACACTCAACGGTTGACGTGTCTTAAACGGTTATGCAACACCAGCAACATTTCAAATCTACCAAAAAACTGAAAAAAGAATGAAAGTTGAGGTAAAGGTACTGAAAAACCATCCTGGCCGAAGGGTCCTATGTCAAATAAAAAAAAAAATTAACAAAAATGTAAAGCGCAGCCATTAGTAAACTATGCCAGCTGGTCTCATGAGCAGATCAAGCTCTGACGAAATTTGACAGTTTTGAAGTTTTAAGCGGATGCAAAAATCGAGACAAAAATTCGTCATGACACAATTTGTCCTTTGATTTTGTCAAGAGAATTCTGGTTTTGTCTGCTATTGCAGATAGCCCGGATAGGCACTAACGAACCAATTTTTAGTTAAATAATAGCCTTCACTCTCGAGAAATTGCAAATATATTACTCATGTGATACGAATGCAACTTAAATTCCGAAAACTTTAAAAACATCTCCAGTTAGTCTAACTTTCTTTTACTGCCTCACATTTTCCCTTGTGCTGTGGCTGTGAACAAGCGCTTTCATCGCATTTCTAATGCTTCTTAAAGTGTTCAGAACATACCAATAACTGTTATATCTTTTTCCATATCGTGGTCAAACTGACCGTAACGAAACAAAATTAACTTGTAATCGAGGATTTCGCTGGATAGCTGGTAGTACTTCAAATAACCCGATACGTCGTCCCAGGAGAAAAATCAGGGCTTAAATATCCAAAGCCACCCCAATCTTTGCTTTCTACGAATCAAGTAAACCTTTTTAAAAGTTAAAATTCTCATTAAAATGTATTTCAGTCCATTTTAATAACTTTCGATTCTAATTTGTTACACTAACGGCCATATGGCAAGGGGAAAGATTTGCACAACACGTCACGCAATATATCAAGCTGGGTTTGTCCAGTTGATTTTGATGGTCGCAGAGAAATGTCGAGTTTCTCGCTCAAAAACGTTGTGGTCCATAAGACCGTAACATCATTAGTGATGGAACAAATCTGCGGAAAGGAGGGTTAGTTCATCGGGTTCCGTATACTAAATCTCGGGAGAAACTGCAGGAATTATTTCAGAGTGTATGCGTGTTGTTTTGTAAATATAAACACTGCAACCTATTTTAACTCGTTTTTGTGTCCTTTCAAGCCGCGCGATATGTCTGTTATGGCCAGAGTGCCAATTTTATTCTTTAATTTTGATCTTCTCCACGCTGTGCACAGTTCATGGCCTGATATTTCAACGTATATTATCGAGAAGGCGCCTTCCGATCACCTTTGTCTACTTTGTAAGTCACGCAAGCGCGCAAGCGTGCAAGCGCGCAAGCGTTATGATCGATCACGTTTACGCAACGTTTTAGGACAACTCGGCATCTAATCTCCATTCAGTTGCTGTGAAAACCTAAAATCCTCAACGTAGAAGATAAACGAACGAAGTTTGAACTGTCAAAAGGAGATCTTGGTCAATTCCAAGAATCATGCAAATGATCTTTGACACGAGCGCAATAGCTCTTATCGGAGTTGAGCACGCCACCCAAACAATCTAGCGGTATTCTTGTGAGTAAACATCAAAGCGAGGCTATCGGGTCAACATCGATCAGATTTGTGTGAGAAAGTGAGGAAAACTTATGGAGTGTTCCATAAATCTTCCACAAGCGGCCTTTTTTTCCGCTGAGGAGAAAGTGCAGTTGATAAGTGGTAATTGCCCACGGCATATTACTAAAGAAAGACTCAAAGAATGTTTGTCATTCCGCAAAGGGACGGCTAAAGATGGTAGTGCACGGTCTGAAGCAACGAAGGCTGAGTTATCTCAAAGGAACACAGATTGCAATATTTTTTGTCCCTTATAATTATTGCCATTGCTTGAAGGAAATATCGAAGCATAAGTTCTATATCGATTTGTTTTACCTGCCGCAGGGTCATCAGTTATATAAAAAGTGGTTGGGAGAATAATTTTACGGAGAAGTGGCAACACTTGGCGGCAAGTAAACCACTGGAGCAAACGGCGACCGTCAATTGTGATTTCCCTGGATCTGCACAATGGGTTTCGCTGGTTGACGCGAAGGACGATGAACATGAGATTTCGTCATTCTTTAATTTGTTAATTAGGCGCCAATCATGGCGGCCACGTTTAGAGTAGCTCTAGTTTCTATCACTATTCTATCCTGTTTAAGCGCTGCATTTCTAAACCATTTATTATCCTTCGAGGATACTTTTAAATCAAGGTGGGAACCCCTGCACACTGCTGTTCAACTCAAGAAGAAATGCACCTGTATCGTCAAAGATGGGTTTCATCGATCAAGAGTTCCAATGCAGAAGCACACTAAACACGGGTTTGTCTCCTTAGTCATCCCTGGCCACGACCCTCCATTGGACATCACGGTATACGTTGATATTTCGACCAACCCCGGTCCTGCTCAATCTATTATCGCCATTGGTAGCCGGCAGAGAGCCACTCGAGATTTAATTCGGCAGCTTGATTCTCCAATTCGCCAAACAACGACCCTACAGTACTCTCGGCGCGAACTGGTGTCGCTCCGGAAAAATTACAGCCTTCAGGAGAGACGGTCAGTTTTATTTAAGAACATTCGAGCGGATGGAATTTTTAAGTACCGAGGGAAACGGTCCGGAAGACTTACTAAAACAAAATTAAATACAGGCCGAAGCAAATATTCTTCAGAAACGAATGAATTTTCAACCTTGAATAATTATTCACAGTCGAACAATCACACCTTACCGGGGCTTTCAGTAATTCCCGTGAGAACAACCACACGCGCCATCTCCAGTAGTTACATAAGACCAAGAACTGTTAATTGCTATAACTCTTCCATCTTGAATGAATCTTTACGGTTCAATAATCACGCTTTACCGAGACCTTCAACAATTCCCGTGAGAGTAACTACGCGTGTTTCCTCGAGCCGTTACACAGAAGAAAGAGCCGTCAATTTCAATAATCTGGCTATTATCAAGCCTAAGAGAAACATCGACGCAAAGAAAAACACCTTGCAGTTCGTACCGTCAATAGCTGTGTCTAATGTAATGAGTTTGGCACCAAAAATAGACGAACTTCGCATTTTTTTGAACACCCACGAGTTTGATCTTTGTTGTATAACGGAGACATGGCTGAAAGATTCTATTGACGACAGCGTAGTTGACATTAGTGGCTACAACATCATACGCAAAGATAGGACCCACAAGCTACATGGGGGTGTGGCTCTATATGTAAAAGATTCCATCAAATTCTCAATTCTACGGGACTATGAGTTTCCTGACCCCGAGGGCCCTGAGGTTTTGTGGGCCAAAATCACGCCCAACCGATTGCCCCGGGGTTATAGCTGCCTTATCATTGGTACAGTATACCATCCTCCACCGCCTGCCAAAGATGAGCCCCTCCTTGATTACATGATGGATTCTCTCTCTAGGATAGAGAGTGATATCCCTGGCGCAGGTATAATTCTCGCTGGCGACTGGAACAGGGCGAATGTTTCACCAGTTATTAAGCAGTTCCGCCTCACGCAAGTCGTCCATTTTCCAACAAGAGGGGATCGTACACTCGACAAAGTGCTAACTAATCTTACAGAACACTACGAGAAACCTTCTCCATTCCCGCCCTTCGGACTATCCGATCATTGTACTGTTGGTTTGTTTCCAAAAATTAGATCGAAGGCCAATATTCCTGCAAACAGAACGGTTACTACACGTGCTGTTAACGCTGAGTCCAAACAGGCTTTTGGTCGTTATATGACGGGGGTCGACTGGTCATTTATCGACACTATAGATAGCGTCTAAGAACAGTATGCTCACTTCAGTGACCTCATTCACATAGGGTTAGATTCTATCCTTCCCAAAAAGCGAGTTAAGTTCCACCGAAACGACGCACCATGGATTTCACCCAAACTCAAGGCACTTATAGCACACCGTCAAAGAGCATATTACCAAGACAACAAACCATTGTTCCACTACTACCGGAACAAAGTAAACAGGGAACGGAAGCTCTGCAAACGCTCTTATTACAACACTAAAGTCAGCGTTTTGACCGAAAACAATCCTAAAATGTGGTGGTCCGAATGTAGGCGGTTATGTGGAATGAACAAAACATCTACAAGTATCGCAAATCAGCTCCTAGCAAGTAAACCAGCTACCTCAATCAACCTTAAGATCTTGGCTAATGAAATCAACACAGCTCTGCTAGAACCTCAAGCTTCGTTTGACCCACTTTTAGATAATATCGAAACTGTGAGCACTGAGGGTTTTAAAACTCCCATTATTTCACTGGAAGCTACCTTCAAATGCCTTAGTACGGTCAGCTCCTCCAAAGCCGGGAGCCCAGATAATATCCCAAACTGGGTCTTGCGTGAATTCGCTCCTGAGCTCGCTCAACCTCTTCGTTGTATCATCAATTCCTCGATTAGTCAAGGGACTTTACCGGACTTTTGGAAATGTGCAAACATCACCCCTCTTCCCAAAACAAAGATAGTTGAGGATGCGGCGAAAGATTTGAGACCTATTTCACTGACACCAACGTTGTCCAAAATTGCCGAGCACTACGTCGTCCATGAACATGTGAAACCAGCACTTCTGAAACGCCTGGAACCCGATCAATTTGGGTGTATTCCAGGATCCTCCACTGCGCATGCATTGATAAACCTGATGCACAATTGGGCGCAAGCAACAGACGGAACGGGGAACACCGTGCGGATCTTTGCGTTGGACTATAGAAAAGCCTTCGATCTGATAGATCACAGCCTCTTGCTATCGAAACTCTCGACCTACAACATCAACCCTTACATCATTAATTGGATAATAGCCTTTCTTAAAGATAGGAAACAAAGGGTCAAACTTGCACATGATTGTCTCTCAGAGTGGGGATCGGTCCGAGCAGGAGTACCGCAGGGAACAAAATTGGGACCGTGGCTGTTCTTGGTTATGATAAATGATTTGAAAGTACCATCAGCCAGTGATTGTATAAAATATGTAGATGACACGACAGTGTATGAAATCATAAGCAAGGGTGGTCCTAGCAATGCTCAGTCTATGATAAACGAAGTAGCTACCTGGTCAACACTTAACTCGTTTCAACTTCATCCGAAAAAATGTAATGAGCTAAGAGTTTCCTTCGTGCGCTCCCCTCCTTCCTACGATCTCATAGAAATTAATGGCTCTAAGGTTAGCGCCGTTAGTGTCGTGAAATTACTGGGTGTGTATTTTCAAGACAACCTCAAGTGGAACACTCACGTTACTGAGATGATTAAAAAGGCCGCTAAACGCCTTTACTTTTTAACTCAGTTAAAGCGAGCTAAGGTACCATCACCAGAATTAGTGAATTTTTATGTTGCTTGCATTCAATCCGTCTTACTTTATGGATGTCAGGTCTACCATTATAGTCTCCCCGATTATTTGAGCTTAAGTTTAGAGCGGGTCCAAAAGAGAGCCTTGAAAATTATATACGGTTATGATAATCATTATAGAGAAGTGCTTCAGATGGCAGAGCTGAAAACCCTAAGGGATCGGAGGGAAGACCTTTGCTTAAAATTCTTTAACAACATCGTCTCCAATCCCTTGGATTGTTTGTACCACTTACTGCCTTTCGACAACCGAGATCAACTTAGGGAGTTACGACGACGCAGACCATTTAGAGTTTCCTTTAAAACAAATCGGTTCAGAGATACTTTCATTCCAGCAAGCGCAAGACATTTTAATTGACATCTATTACAATTGTATATGGGCCCATATGTAAATTAGTTCCCTTTTAGGTTTGATTTTATTGTATAGTTCTATTATATAATTTGTACACCTTTGTAATTCAGCTTCCAGCTGCTATTAAGGTATTATTAATAATAAACGTCTACCATCTTAACTGAAGTTGATGTTCCCAGTTTTCATCTACAATTTGAAATAAACCTTCACTTTCGAGATGTTCAGTTTCCATACCATCTGAAACAGATTTAAAATCGGTGTTTTCAATGTTTATCGGTTCGGGGGCTGAATGCTGCTGCGATTTCTCTATTTTTGTTTTCTTTGTGTTCATCGTTGCTCGATCAGCGGGCTCTTTCCTCTTTGGTTTTTCAACAGTAAATATAAACTTTGTCGGTAAGGAATCTGGCTTCAAGCGAATTCTTTGTCTTCCCATTGGTTTTATGAAGCAATTAGCTTCAAAATGCTGACTACAGACATAAGAGTTTTTGTTTACCGGAGTGTTCTCTCGGCGCAGTTTCACGAGCCATTGTGCCAGCAAATTCTTGTTTGACAGCGGCAGCGAATGCCATGATAAGTCCTTGCATTCCGCTTTGGAACTTCGGTTTTGACACCCAAAAGCTATGCAATGTTTCACCATGGATAAAGAAACTAAAAACTCGAGAAAATATTATGTAAATACCAAGCTACTACTAATTTCCCTCTCTGCTTCCTTGCACTTTAGAGCGAGCTAGACCCGATAGCCTCGTTTTGGCGTAAGCTCATCCGGAGACCGCTGATTTCGCGTGCTCAACTCCGATAAGAGCTATTGAGCAAACACATGGATTTGCGCTGTTTTTAAGAAGTTGGTGGATGGAAGCTAGAGATATACACCCGCGAGTTTGAGGCAATCCGTGACCTCATTGGTGTATAAACTATGCACTGATATGCTTTTTCGGCCCGATTAACGCCTGCATTTTGAGAATTCTTTCGTACAAAGTAATGAATTTTTGATATGCAAATTAAGGTCGAAGAGCAGGGTCTCCTCTGATCACGCTGGCATGAAAAATGTTTCAGCTGAAGTTTCCATATTTTGTTTGTGAACTAACTGAATACACCTTGTAACTTGCAGCAAGATAGAATTCCGTGAGCTACATTATTGCAGTCGCTGCGCGCTAGACAAAATCTTTGAAATTGACACTTTCGAGCGCTGTTCACAGGGGTGGCCTGGCCAAAAATGATTTTTGGTTTGTGGCAACGCAAAAAAAGAGAATTGGAAAACAACTAAAATATTTTTGAAACATGGGTCCTAAACCCTTTTCATGGGCAAAAAATAAAAGAAAACTTTTTTCCGACGGGAAGTCGAGAGGACCGCTCTTTGCGAGAGTGGCACTTAAATGTTCTGAGGTTCTCGACTGAGTGGTCATCTTTCCCAACTAAGTAGTCATACAAATGTGAACTCTGATATTTTGACAAATTTTTGAGACCAAGAACCCAAAAAAAAGGGATAAGGAGGTTGCCCCTCGTTTGTGTGGAGCTTTTTCTCTAACTTCCACTCAAAAGATTCCACGACTTCTTCAATTTTTTACACATTTTTACACAACTTTAAAACTTTCAGCCCTTCTCTCTCCTCTTATCACTCATCTGAATTCCCCGATCGGAAAGATATTTTCTCAGTTTGTCTACCGTAATCGCGGAGAAGTTCGAAGTTTCTCCGGACGGTATTGCTATGTTCACCAAGCCTCTTTGGGATGTGATAAATTCGGTACCAGTTACACGCCCTTAACAATTCGGAAATTAGTTATTTAATAATTGCTGTATTACATGCATTTTTCGGATCAATATTTGTTTCTGGGCAACCGAGCTCGATATCGTACTCGATTACCATTCCTGCTCGATAAGCAAACGACGTTTGATAATCGAGCTCGATAACTACAAGTCGAGCTCGATTAGTAATCGTACTCGATTAGCGATCGAGCTCGACTTGTAATTATCGAGCTCGATTAGCAAACGTCGTTTGCTTATCGAGCAGGAATGGTAATCGAGTACGACAAATCGATATCGAGCTCGGTTGCCCAGAAACAAATATTGATCCCATTTTTCGAATAATCTGCAAAAAGAGGATATTTCTCTCTAAGTTTGCAGAAAATTTGAGAACACTAAACGGACGAAGGTCTAGGAAACTAGGCAGTATGTAATATCCTGATTGGAATATCCGTTGCAGAGATTGCATTTATTATGCCAAATAAGCACGCTATCGTATATTGATTGAGTTAGCTCTCGACCAATCAGACTTTTCATAGTAATTCTAATGTATAATTATTGACGTTACTCGCATATCTATACAGGAAAGTGTGAGAACTATGAGTTCACCTGTGGAAATGGAAAGTGTCTCATCAAACATCGTTATTGTAATCGGGTAGATGACTGTGGTGATAATTCAGATGAACAACAGTGCCGTAAGTGTGTTTTTACGAACACTTCTGTCTTTTATTGCAATCACCTTTCCACTGGGCTGATGGCTAACAGTACTTTTATTCAAGTCAGCCTGTACTTACCATGTCAAGATACAAACAGATAGTCCTTTTCAATCTCTCCCTTTTTTTTCCCCATATCAACGAAATTATAACAGCAACTTTAATATGGATCAAATAGGAAAAATGATTTTTGTTCTTATTGTTGTTACTACTGACTATATAGTATGCCTTGCTCCACTTTCCATTTGAGTTGTTCTTTGTTTTGTTTTGTTTTCCTTTCCCTTTTTTTTTAAATTTTGTATGTGTTTATTTTTAACTGCAATTGCAATGAACAAGTCCTGGTCACTCAATGTTGTATTAATTTGTGACTGTTTTCTTCTTTTCTCAATTTTCAAAACATTTACACGGAAACATTAGCTCCGTGTAAGTATCTTTTGGATATTTCATTAACTTCCTCTCCTTAGAGACCGGTCATTTTACTTGCCATGAAGGGGAAGGGGAAGGGGAAGGGGAAGGGAGAGGGGGTAGGGTGTGGATAATTTTGTTTGTGTCATTTCAAATTCAGTTTTAATTTACAATTTTCATTTGACCTTTCCCATAGTGGTTTGTCCAAATACCAAAAATCTTTGCAGGTGTTGAGGGTCCCCAGTAGGTTCCCGGGATCCGTGATTGGGCTTATTTGCAGGAGCGAGATGCGGGATTGTCACTATGAACGGCACATGAGAATCGGCAATTTTGAGGGGCGGGATTCGGGAAACGATAACTTAAACGCACCGAGAACCGGGCCATCCGTTGACGAGAATTTATAAAGAGATTGTTCTACGTCAAAGTCCTAAAAAGCCTGGCTTCCCACGCAGCCGTTTTTATGAGATCGTGTTTCACTTCTTTCCACAAACGCGTTTATAACCTGGTGAGTCCTACGACAATAGAAGTGGAGAGTGCTCACTCAGTTGTGCATTTATTACAAAGATCCACTTCGATTGGTGTTAATTTACGCAAGAAACTTTGAAAATGCAGCCAAAGAAGCCTTAAAGAGGACAACCCATTGGGTGGTGTATTATTTTTACAAATTCAAAGTCTTTGTATCCTGTACCCGAACTTGCCATGATCCTGTCGGCCACACCGGTATTCAAATGATATCACCTGTACCAATAACACCATAGAATATGCAGAACATGAAGGACTGGGCGCAAACATTTTGGTGTTGCGGTGCGTCAGATGGCAAAAGCTGGAACTCTCCCGTCGTACCTCGATTAGAGAGAAATTCAGCCAGGTCAACCGCTCAGCTTCGAACTGTCTGACCTCGAGGAGCAGCAAAAAAAAAAAAAAAAAAAAAAAAAAAAAAAGACAGACGAAGAGGAAAATGAGATATTAGAATACGATTCCCCAGCAGTGATGAAGAATCGAATAAGCCATTTCTGGACGACGAGACCAGATGTGATGATGATCACTCTATCTTTGGAACGAGAGACTCATTATCTCCGCAGAAGATTTTTCCCGCTTTGGAGGAAGTATTCGCTTCAACAGCAAAATTGTGTTCAGTTGACTTTTCGTAGATTCCCTTGTTACGGAAGCAATGGGATTGCCGTCACCTTTTTTTTTGTTTTATGCACTTGTTGACATTTTTATTCGTTTCCTTGATACTGACCTGTCTTTACTTATATGTTTATCCGAGATCGAAGTTAGAACGGAAGGAAATCGTCTCCGTGACTGGCGTAAGTTATTCGTGAAAAACTTTGAAAACTTCTAAAATGAATGGCATCGTTTGGTTGAAAAGAGTTAAACTTACGCCTCGCGGTGAGCAAAGACATCAACAGATCAGTGCTGGTAGAGAAGATCATCACCCATCGTAGAAGGCCCTTTCAAGTTGAGCGAATGGACGAAGAACAAAAATTTGTGATCGGGATCAGGATTGGCCGGTATAAACCGTCGGGATTACGGGACTTAAGTCGGGATCGCGCGACTAAAGAACCCTATTGGGGACCCTTGGTGTTTGTTCATGATATGTAAATCAGAATTCGAAGTACTAAAGTTTGACATCAAGTTCATTTTAAAACTGAACTTATTCAAGTGAGATTTAAGCTTTAATTATGCGTTTCGCATCAATGCAATAAATACTTTGACCCTTTTAGAGAACTGTAATGTGCATAACCAGGTTCCCAAAAGAACGAAGGAAAGAAGGGAAGAAGGGGGAGAGGGAGGGGGGAGGGGGAAGTGGAGATGGGATAAATGAAAAAGTCAAATTTCAACAGTCCCTTCTTTCATCTCCGTTATTGACGACTGACCCTTCCTATGTTCTCCATGACAAAACCATGTGAAACCCCCCCAGAATTCTCCACCCACCCCTCTTTCCCCCCAGATGAGTGATGGTGATTGGTCCCTGATGTGTGGTTATCGGTAAACTCGCCCCAAAAACCCCCTATGTGTTCACTTAGTTAATCATTTATTCATTGTTTGTCCTTCATGCTTTCCTGTAACTTTTTCGGGACAAAGTCTAATTATTGAAAGAATAAAAAATAAACCGCTTTACGAAACGCTTGCGCAATACACTAAAATAAACAAACTATGACCTCTCGGGAAGCTTCTAAAAGGTCATACTGTCACGCACTACAATTTTTGGTAACACATTTTTGTTTCCTTTTACATCATTAATTAATAAAATAGTCTTAGAGCATCGAATTGATGTGTTTGATCAGTTTACATAATCGAGTAATTCATTTTTTGCTCACTTATTATCAATATTTTTATTATTTTTTTAAAATTTACTCTCCCTGAATTAATTGTCATTATTTTCTTTCTCTATTCATGCACTGCCTTTGTCAAATTAAACAGTCTGTAAGTGATGAACTCAATTTAATGATGCAACTGAAATAAATAACTTAATTGTTCAGAATTGTTTCTGACTCACTTGTTAAAACAAAGTAATACAACACAAACGTGTATAGTAAACAGAACACTGTGACTGATATAATATATGTGACCCTCCACGGGATTCGGGGAATAAGATGAATGCATGCACAAGGTACGCTCGCACGTTAAAAGAAAAGAACTAGCTTTTAACACGTTAGCAGCGTGTTAGTTACTTGCCTCAGTAACTTCGCAGCCATTGTCTGCTTCGCACGGTAGAAACAAAGGAACGTGTTAAGATCTTGCTCGCAACTTTGCACGAGACAACACAGTAACCGTGCCAATTTTAGAACACGCCTCTTAAAAGTTAACGTTGCTTTTTTTGTACCTGGAGCCAGAAATATGTTGCTAAAGGATTCACAAAGATTCGTCACTGAGCTTATTAACCCTTTAACTCCCAGATGTTATTAACATGAAACTTCTCCCTATAATACTCATACATTATTCAGCAAACAGGTAATGAGAATATTCGAGCTTATCAGGTAGAGGCGGCTATCTTGATCTAGCACCGCGTTCTCATAACTAATTTACGAGGAAATGCGTAGCAGCTGGAGGGGAGAATTAACAATCAGATCTTGGGAGTTAAAGGGTTAACTGTGGGAAGCGATAAGGATTTATATTTTACAAGGTAAGAATTAAGTTTTAAAAAAGTAACTCATGTGTTCAAACTGAGCTCCTCCGGACCTTGTGAAACATGTCGTGCTCTCTGAATTCCCTGTAAAAATCCTGAGGGAAAGAGCCATGATTTGCCGGGAATGTTTCATCTTTTATTACAACTTTCGGATAGAACAGAAGATCTTCTGCATTTCCGCTTATATTCTCTAAGTAATATACTTTACAAATAGCATTCTTACAATTAAGAAGCTGACAAACACAAGTAACAAAGTGAGCTGGGTTGTACAAGATAGGCTAGCGTGTTAAGGAAACAGAGGAACTCAGCGTGTTGAGAAAAAAAAATCTAGCGTGTTATAGAAACAAAGCCCTACAGTGTTAGCCAGATATGAACAATGCCTACGGACACACTTTCCAAAATCAATTGTTTTTGTGCGCATATCTGCACGGTAAGCGTGTCATGCCTTTAGCGTGCGAGCGTGTTATAACGTGCCGTGTGCGTGCTTTCACCTTATTCTCTGAAACCCCGTGGAGGGTCACATATGGGATGAGAGTTTGACTTTCTAATATCAGTCGTTCTATCATATCTATATACAATAGCATCATTGAAGAACGAGGGCCAGTTTTCGGTCTGTAGTGATGATCATTAGGAAGCTTCTTAATACTACTTTGATTTACTGAATTTTGAACCGATCAAGTGTTTTAACGCCTGAAATCTACTTATCCCAATCTTTTTCTCTGCTTTCTATGTCAACCATGATGGATGAAATAATCACATCAGGTGGTAAGTGAAAACGTAAAAATAATTGTTTGTAGAATCATAATGATACATCGAGTCCTCCTTGGTATTTACAATGTTTTCTACGTTGTTCTCTCTCTCTCTAAGCTAGGATTCTGACAGACAATTTTTGGACGGGAAACTCATGTTGTTTTCGTCCTTTTACTTTTTGTTGATAACCATGACTGTTAACAGGAAGTACTCATCGATTAAAGAATTGGATGCATATGCAAATTTACTTATGTAGGAAGGTGATAAACTCTAAGTTATTGATTCAATTTCGTAACTTGGAATAGAATATAATAGATTGTCTGATCTTGAAAATACGTTAGCGAGGTGACCATCAGTTCGGTATCATTAAGTAGTTTTGAGAGAAGGATTTAAATTTGCAGCCAAATGAAAATCAACTTTAGATATAGCCTCGCTTGAATGCGCCCCTCTAAAGGCATTGGTATCGCGAAACTAACATATTGTAACAAGTGTCAACGAGATTTTCTGATGAAACGATTTGTTATTAAACTCTAGAATTCGTAAATGTTTGAATTACAAGTGAGGGTTAATGTTGGGCTAGGGGAGGGGTAGGTGGGCAGTTGCCCAGATGCTGATATTGATCCAATCATTTCTTAGGCACGAACTCTTTCAACAGAAAACAAGAATGACAACCGAGCGCCATGTTCATTTAAACACTGAATAGAAATGATCGTGTGTTAAAGTTTATGATGAGATTATCTTTCAGCAATTTCTCCCTCAATACTCGCTGCCAAGTGCCTTTTACGATTATGACGGTTATTATTATGATCATCATTCCTGGATAGCTATGAAATTTACTTACTTGAACACATGCTGAAGTAACATGACATCAGTTAAGATGACTTAACACGCCAACCCTACATGATTATCGCTGGTCACCATTATTTTATTTCTTTGATCTGTCCGTCAAAGTTCTCGTCTTAGAACCAGTTTCATGGCTGGCAGTGAAAAACATAGGTAGCTTACATCGTGCGGTAGATTTGTCTGTTTTGTGTATTGCGATAACCGGTGAAATTTGACGTAATCGTTGCTCTTAAGTCCACGAACAGTCACAAATATGTTATTCATCGACCTTACGTAAATTTCTGACATATAAAAGTATCATCATCGATTGCTATAAGTCAATTGGTTTTCATAATAACCATTCGCGAACTTAACAGAACTGGAAAACTGATTTATTCGCTGTAAAAACCCCGTTTACAATTCACAGTGGAGTAAAACAGTCACGTTAAAGTCGTGCACCAAAAAAAAGCTAAAGTTAGCAATTGCTATCAATTGATTGAATCAAATTGGTTTCCGTAATAACCAGTCGGGAATGATTTATTCGCTGTCGGTGACCATTGACAAACTTCAATGAACGCCTCAAAACCACTGTTGTGGAATATTTTGTAAGGAGCAGAAAAGAATGCAGGGTCGAGGTTGATTTGATGTAAATCATCTCGGAAAATTTTCACTGCTTTGTTGCAACTTTAAACAAGTTCATTGAAACAATATAATGTCCGTATGTAGAAGATAAATCTACATATCTAAATATCGCGTGACGTGGCTCGTTTATTTACTTATTTAGTATTATCATTGATTTTATTATCATTTTTTTTCTTTCATAATCATTAGAATTATTAATTGTTATCACAATTATTATTGTCTTTTTTCGTGATCGAGGATAGTATCGTACGTTGATGCAAAAAATAATTTCGGTATGTCAAGAAAATTAAAGTTTGTCAGGCAACAATATGTTTTAGTAAACCAGTTATATGTACATGTTAGACATCAATGTTTGAAGTTTAAGGTGGACTAGTTTTGTAAATAATCCTCTTTATGTAAGTTATGTCCTTAGGTATGTAATTAACTTTTTAATGTGTTTTTGATTGCCGTTCATTGATCTCTAGCCCAATAATCTAAAATAAAGGGGAATGTTTCAATGTCTGAAACAATTTCTTAAGTGATGAACTTAACCAAGTTTCATTAATTTGTATTTGACATAATTTTCAATTTTTTTCCCCTTTGCTGCTCCATACAGGATGTGAGTACTGTTTTAATAATCTAATCGAGTTGGAAAAATATTGAATAATTACAATTTTCAAATCAATTTAGTTCATTTCCTCATCATTATCTATTTATCCTTTTATTGTCTTTCCAATTGTTCCTCATTACCTTCCTGACCCGGTTACAATCAGGCTGTAAGTAACCATTATTTTTTATTATCCATATTGGGTATTTTAGCTTAGATTGTTTATAAAAGTTGACTTGGACAATGTTATTACCAGTTATTTTTTTAATCGAAGTATTTGATTCGATTTAATCTCAGATCCTGATCACACACAATTAAGACAGGTTAAGGTGCAGAAGATCATCTGTTGGAAAGTGAAATTGATTTGACCAATTAAAGAAGGGTTTTTTTTTTCCAAAATGCGTGCGTAGCACCATTCGGTTGTGACTTTTACAGATTTCTTGGAGACTAAGTCAATATTTAGCATCATTTTTTTTAGAGGGCACGGTAACGAATCCTGCAATCTAATTGGTTCTTTACCCGGTCAGTATTTTCCTACCTCTGCCCACAGGCCACGGTAACGCTTTCGTGAGTCGCCGAGTACATCCCAACTTTTGTTGCCATTTTTCATAAATATATTTCGTTTTTGCGGCTGGGCAGTACTTTTAAGCAAACGCGTCGGTTATTACCTCAAGCCGATAAATACTCATGAATCCTCTCTTTTCTCTCTCTCAAATCAATTTGGTTTACAGAAAAATATTGGTTTCAGAACGAATTTTTATAAGTAATAGTGTCAGTACGGTGCTTGACAAGGGTCTAAAATCCGTCTGAAATTGATTTTAATCGTTCACAAAAAGTACCTAGAAAGTTAAAACGTGAGGTATTTGGTTACCGTCAGACTAAACGATGGAACTTTCATTCATTTAATATCTGAATTTTTTCAAACAATTTGTGCGTAGTGAAAGAGCGCGTGAGTCTTTCCAAGTCCGTTTAATTTGGACATTTGTACCGTAAATTACACAACAGAAACTGAAGGAATTCAATGAGAAGGCCGCATTAAATCCCTTTGTGTCTCGTTGGAGTGTATCATTCAAATTTAGTTTTTGTGGAGGAAAGACCAATTTACACACGCCATTGCAGCAATCAAACGAGCAGACTCACACAACTTCAAAATAATAAATATTTACTTACAATTACTTTCCTCGGCGTTTGCCTTATGAACAGAGGTAAATCTTCGCACATGAATTAATCGTCGGTGAGAGTGAATAATACTTTCCGTTCGATCATCGACTGTTTTTGAAGAAAACATTGTCGTGACAGTCCTTGCCAAACTAGTTTCGTTGTTTTTTAAAAGTGTACATGTGCTCTTTTTTTCTCTTACGCACTCTCTAATTGACAGGTGTCAGATTGTGACAGATACTTGTAAAAATAATGTTTCAAAGTTTGTTTGGAAGCCTTTTAAATCACATTTATCGTTACGCAAATGAAAATGTTTCGGTGAAGCAATTTGCATGACCTCTATTTTAACTACCATTTACTCGCCTAAAAATTGTTCAGTTTATCTTGCCGTATTGACAGCCCTAAATCATCCGGGTTCTTTCGGAAAGAATTTCGTGAAGTTTAAAAAAAATATATATACATACATATGTTATTTATCGGCCAAGGGTCGGTCTGTATGGTGAAATACTGTGACCTATGGCCTCGGGCAGCATTTTCAACACCTCAGAAGTCATTTTCAACACCTCGGTCACAGTTTTTCACCATACGGACCGACCCTTACCGACAAATAACATATATTTATTCAGGTTACAATCATACTCATCAGGGCGTTATAACCTATTCATTGTAGAGCGTTTGTTTGGTTGTTACTGTTTAATCTCAAGCCATTTGAATTTACCAAGGCCTCTGAATCGTATTTTCTTCCATTTCAATTCGTATATATCTGGTATAACACCATTACTCCGTTCCTTTCTTCTGATCACATAGGGTCAGGCTGAAGAATATTGCGCATGATGCTTGATATTTTTTTGTTAATTCATGAAAGACCCCCTATTAATTTAGTTCTCAAAGCTCCAGTGCTAACGAAATAAGCCACAACGTATTTTAAGGAATTAACTAATAAACAACGCGGGATGTTGGGAGAACACGCCGGCCAGATAAACGAAGACTGCAATTAATTTACAGCTGAATTAAAGTAACGGCAGTGAAATTGTGCAGAAATTGTAAAGAAAACTAACGAGACACAGCCATATGCAAGCTAAGGACACAAACAATAATGTCCAGTGATGAATATTTCAATTTGGCCATCGAAAACGCGATCTTTGCCGCAAGAATTTTCCTACAAATGCGATTGCGATCTGATAATTTTTACGGAAAAATTTAAAGGTTTGCAAGGCTAAGAAGCAGTTTTTTATATATTACCCGAAGCTTTTTCAGTGAATAAAGGTCATTGGTAGAATTTTAACTTGTGAAATTAATTCCTCAGAGAGGAGTTAACTCAGTTAACTCCTATATCAAAAGTGGAAAATAAAAAGACAATGACATCGATCGAGTCGTGAGCACTGAATCAAATTCCATCCTGGTTTCGTTCTCTTTTTTTTTTTTTTTTTTTTTAAACACACGGTACACTATTTTCCCATAAGAAAATTTGTGTCTATTGCCTCAGCTTACATTAAAGCTTTCCTCGAGTCCTCGTTAAAATTAACAGAAAGTGCTTAAAACACTTCGACTTGGCAAAACTATGAAATGAAACCTGAAATAGCGGACAACAAACGGAATTACTATAAAATCTTGAGTGCACATGCACTTTTGCGAGTAGTTTTTGTTCTTATGCAAAAAGTCCGATTAGTTTGTCGTTAAAATTTTCTTGAAGCAAAAACATGCCAACTTCTCCTTCTTTATGAGCAGGTTAGAGAATTCTAGTCGAGAACCACGCAGTGGAAATTAGGGCTTAAAAAGGGAGCAGCCAGTTGGTAAACTGCATTTTCAATAAATAATTGATAAGTTTCAATTAATAGAATCTTTCTTATTATTAAAATCCGTGAGTTTGCCCCTTGAGGCGCCATTCTATAGGAAAGGAATATGATTTAGTTTTCAATGGGTATACAGGCAAATATACAATAGTTTTTTGACCAATCAAAGCGCGCTTTTTGTATCAGGTAAGCTTTGACATAGTTTCCTTAAAGTAGGAAGAACTGTCTGCCTCATTCAATCATTACTTAAATGAAAGTACCAAGTGTCTTTCAAGAGCCAAATGAACTTTAATTCGACTAGGTTTGGACTTGTGCACCATAACTTAAATGTAGTAGTTGTTGTTGTTGTTGTTTTTTTTAATTTTGTTTAATTTTTTTTTCAACTGTACTCAATATTTTGATATAGAGGTTTGTCACAGCACTTTTCAAGTGGCAAAGTAGGAAGCCCGGTTGTAGCACAATCAGATCAGATCAGCGGAACGCGCAAACCGTAGCGCAACTTCCTTGGCCTCCTTACCGAGAGTTAAATTAGTTATGATTTCCCCAATAATATCGCTAACTAAGAGTGATCTAAATACATGTTACTTTTCTTTCTTTCTTTTATCACCCATCATGGTAACAACCAAACAATTGTGTTCTCTGCGTAGTTTTCTAAATTTTTTTCACGGAATCAATCAAAAATAATATTTGTGAAAAAAAGTGGTTGAGAGTAATTCAATTTAATCAAAAGGAAACGTACAAACCCTAACTGGCCTCCTTTCCAAGAGTAACATGGTCAAAAATTTCCAGTCTATCATTCTTGAGTGATGGTGCGCTTATAAGTGCTGTTTTCTTTCTTTTTTAACACACCTGCTGGTAACAAACAAACTCGTTAGGGTGTAAGTACTTACATACTTTGCTACGTATCTAATTGCAAAACTTATTTTTAATAAAACGACATACATATAGGTCATTAACGTTGAAGTTGTGAGAAAATAGATCGCGATTGAGTTTTTTACACGTATTCAGTCCAAAGTAATATTTGTGAGATAAAAGTGGTTGAGAGTAATCTAATTTAATCAAAAGGGAACGAACAAACCCTACCTGGCCTCCTTTCCAAGAGTAACATGGTCAAAAATTTCCAGTCTACCATTCTTGAGTGATGGTGCGCTTATAAGTGTTGTTTTCTTTCTTTTTTAACACACCTGCTGGTAACAAACAAACTCGTTAGGGAGTAAGTACTTACATACTTTGCTACGTATCTATTTGCAAAATTTGTTTTAATAAAACGACGTACATATAGGTCATTAACGTTGAAGTTGTGAGAAAATAGATCACGATTGAGTTTTTTTCACGTAATCAGTCCAAAGTAATATTTGTGAGATAAAGTGGTTGAGAGTAGTCTAATTTAATCAAAAGGGAACGAACAAACCCTATCTGGCCTCCTTTCCAAGAGTAACATGATTAAAAATTTCCAGTCTACCATTCTTGAGTGATGGTGCGCTTATAAGTGTTGTTTTCTTTCTTTTTTAACACATCTGCTGGTAACAAACAAACTCGTTAGGGAGTAAGTACTTACATACTTTGCTGCGTATCTATTTGCAAAATTTGTTTAATAAAACGACATACATATAGGTCATTAACGTTGAAGTTGTGAGAAAAAAGATCGCGATTGAGTTTTTTTCACGTATTCAGTCCAAAGTAAGATTTGTGAGATAAAGTGGTTGAGAGTAATCTAATTTAATCAAAAGGGAACGAACAATGCAAACCCTAACTGGCCTCCTTTCCAAGAGTAACATGATTAAAAATTTTCAGTCTCCCATTCTTGAGTGATGGTGCGCTTATAAGTGTTGTTTTCTTTCTTTTTTAACACACCTGCTGGTAACAAACAAACTCGTTAGGGGGTAAGTACTTACATACTTTGCTACGTATCTATTTGCAAAATTTGTTTTAATAAAGCGACATACATATAGGTCATTAACGTTGAAGTTGTGAGAAAATAGATCGCAATTGAGTTTTTTTAACGTATTTATTCCAAAGTAACATTTGTGAGATCAAGTGGTTGAGAGTAATCTAATTTAATCAAAAGGGAACGAACAAACCCTAACTGGCCTACTTTCCAAGAGTAACATGATTAAAAATTCCCAGTCTACCATTCTTGAGTCGTGGTGTGCTTATAAGTGTTGTTTTCTTTCTTTTTTAACACACCTGCTGGTAACAAACAAACTCGTTAGAACGTAAGTACCTACATACTTTGCTACGTATCTATTTGCAAAATTTGTTTCAATAAAACGACATACATATAGGTCATTAACGTTGAAGTTGTGAGAAAATAGATCGCGATTGAGTTTTTTTCACGTAATTAATCCAAAGTGATATTTGTGAGATAAAGTGGTTGAGAATAATCTAATTTAATCAAAAGGGAACGAACAATGCAAACCCTAACTGGCCTCCTTTCCAAGAGTAACATGATTAAAAATTTCCAGTCTACCATTCTTGAGTGGTGGTGTGCTTATAAGTGTTGTTTTCTTTCTTTTTTAACACACCTGCTGGTAACAAACAAACTCGTTAGGGAGTAAGTACTTACATACTTTGCTACGTATCTATTTGCAAAACTTGTTTTAATAAAACGACATACATATAGGTCATTAACGTTGAAGTTGTGAGAAAATAGATCGCGATTGAGTTTTTTTCACGTAATCAGTCCAAAGTAATATTTGTGAGATAAAGTGGTTGAGAGTAATCTAATTTAATTAAAAGGGAACGAACAAACCCTAACTGGCCTCCTTTCCAAGAGTAACATGATTAAAAATTTCCAGTCTACCATTCTTGAGTGATGGTGCGCTTATAAGTGTTGTTTTCTTTTTTTTTTTAACACACCTGCTGGTAACAAACAAACTCGTTAGGGGGTAAGTACTTACATACTTTGCTACGTATCCATTTGCAAAACTTGTTTTAATAAAACGACATACATATAGGTCATTAACGTTGAAGTTGTGAGAAAATAGATCACGACTGAGTTTTTTTCACGTAATCAATCCAAAGTAACATTTGTGAGATAAAGTGGCTGAGAGTAGTCTAATTTAATCAAAAGGGAACGAATAAACCCTAACTGGCCTCCTTTCCAAGAGTAACATGATTAAAAATTTCCAGTCTACCATTCTTGAGTTATGGTGCGCTTATAAGTGTTGTTTTCTTTTTTTTTAACACACCTGCTGGTAACAAACAAACTCGTTAGGGTGTAAGTACTTACATACTTTGCTACGTATCTATTTGCAAAATTTGTTTTTGTAACGATAGGATTTTTAGTGATTTTTAGTTATCGAGTTCTTTCATGCTTACGCTCAAAAAAATACAATATTCCACGTAGAAAGCTTAGATCAGCAAAGCGTAAACGCTACCAGTTCTCCTTTAGTCACCCGTAAGCAGTTGTTATTAGTGTTAAACTGTAACAGCCACCTGTCATGTCCTTTTGTGTAACTGTTATCCAGCGGAACTCTTTAAAGTAATTAATGTTGTAAAAGGCGAAATTCCTGCTTAGCCAATAGTGTGGTAGATTACATGATACTTTAGATTATTCATGACATTACGTTATCCATGTACGTTAGGCTTAAATAGGACTGTTCTGTAAAGCTTAGCAGTTAGGTGAGAGAAGAAAGGAAAAAAGAAGAGAAGAGAACGGGGTTGAACCAGCCCTGGCCAGGTCCGTTCTGGTCAAAATTGTAGTAGAGCTTGAAGAATAAATCTACGTTGGAGCCAACCCTGTTGTTGTTAGTCATTCTCTCAAGGATAGTCAGCAGCCGTAATAGCTTCCGGTTACCTTCCCGCAGCCAGCGAGTTCCCCAAGGAAAGCCTTTACCCAGAAGAGTTTTTAAGAGTTGTCCCCGTCCGTCCGTTCATTTGTGAAGGCAAAACCCTGTTTTCACACTGGTAGAGGAGAGCGGCAATTACGGAAAGACTATCAGAGAGAGAAGTGCTTCACGAAGAGTTGGTTTGACCCCTTGGAGCGAACAAGAAAGAAGACGCCCAAGTAAGTGGAATTACATAGCAAAACGAAAAGAGAAAAAAAAACACAACAAAAACGAAACAAGAAAGAGAGAGACCGTTACCCATTTCATGTCGAGGTTTTTCAGAAAGAAAACAAACCCATATAATTTGAGAAGTAAAGGAAAATTAGGTGGGAAAAACACGCCACCTACGAGAGTGGACACCTGTGTTGAGACCGATTTACCATTCGACGAAAGTGACATAGCCCCGGAAGTAAGACAGGGATCGACCGCCGAAAAAGACACTGATTCTGAGCCATTAGAAAACCATCAAAGAGACTCTGACAAGTTTAACAAGACCAACTTGGAACTTGTAGATATCAGCGAAGTTTCTACTAGCGAAGACAGTTCTGACAGTTTGGCGCCACGGTGCCCTGGTAATACCGAGGATACTGAGGAAATAAACACTTTAACAGAAGAAATAGACGTTTTCCAGGAAGAGGAAAATTTTACAGATACCGCCCTTGCGACAGGTGGACAACAGGTACCAGAGAGTACATTACACCTCGTTGATCATACGTCATTCACGCCACCTGGTACAACTTTCGTAGTGAATAACAGTACAACTTCCGGTGGATAACAGTTACACAAAAGGACATGACAGGTGGCTGTTACAGTTTAACACTAATAACAACTGCTTACGGGTGACTAAAGGAGAACTGGTAGCGTTTACGCTTTGCTGATCTAAGCTTTCTACGTGGAATATTGTATTTTTTTGAGCGTGAGCATGAAAGAACTCGATAACTAAAAATCACTAAAAATTCTATCGTTACATTTTAATAAAACGACATACATATAGGTCATTAACGTTGAAGTTGTGAGAAAATAGATCGCGATTGAGTTTTTTACACGTAATCAGTCCAAAGTAATATTTGTGAGATAAAGTGGTTGAGAGTAATCTAATTTAATCAAAAGGGAACGAACAAACCCTAACTGGCCTCCTTTCCAAGAGTAACATGATTAAAAATTTCCAGTCTACTATTCTTGAGTGATGGTGCGCTTATAAGTGTTGTTTTCTTTGTTTTTTAACACACCTGCTGGTAACAAACAAACTCGTTAGACCGTAAGTACTTATATACTTTGCTACGTATCTATTTGCAAAATTTGTTTCAATAAAACGACATACATATAGGTCATTAACGTAGAAGTTGTGAGAAAATAGATCACGATTGAGTTTTTTTCACGTAATCAGTCCAAAGTAATATTTGTGAGATAAAGTGGTTGAGAGTAATCTAATTTAATCAAAAGGGAACGAACAAACCCTATCTGGCCTCCTTTCCAAGAGTAACACGATTAAAAATTTTCAGTCTACCATTCTTGAGTGATGGTGCGCTTATAAGTGTTGTTTTCTTTCTTTTTTAACACACCTGCTGGTAACAAACAAACTCGTTAGCCTTTAAGTACTTACCATTCAACTTACCATTCTTGAGTGATGGTGTTGTTTTTATTTCAACGTTCCTGGCCTCCTTTCCAATATAAACATGATTACTTTTTTTTATTATCTTACTCATTATTATCATTCTTTTATCACACATGATGATAACAAATTAACTCATCAGGTGGTATTTTGCTACGTATTTATTTCCATAATTTTCCAGAAGAAAAGAAAATCGAAGTATGATCTTGTACATTTAGAAGACAGATAACGATTAATTCATTTATTTATTAGTTTGTTTGTTTACTACACTTTATGATAAACTGAAGAGAATTGTTTGATCGCTGTATTTTACCATAGTATCAAAATAATATGGATTCTTTTGTGTGTTATTAAACTATGGATCAGCAGACCGTGGAACCTCCGAAACCTCCGGAACCTGCAGAACCTGCGGAACCTCCGAAACCCATATGTTTTCTTAAAAGAAAAATTATCAGCTAAAAGAAAATTTAAAAGACCTGAACGCTGTCGGAAAGTTCGTTTTGGGGTATAAAAAAGAAAACTTTAAAAGATAAATATTTTTTAATTGTGCTGGACCTTCAACTTTAATTGTGACGACATTTACAGTACTAGTACAAGGGTATGTAATGTCATAAGGAGTGATCAGCAGTCACCTACCTGAGCTCTAACGGTTTTGTACCGCCATATCCGAATATCGCATCATCCGAAGGCTCTCAGCAAACCTTTAGGCTGGAATTCATTATCCATTGCGCATGAAAAATTATTCCTTACTCAAAAATAGTCCAGAACTTTTTTAAGGTTGAGAGCGCGACTGTTTATTGCCATGCAAATCCCTATATCTCACTCATTGCGCAACGTGAACATATTTGTATATTCACAAATGCTCACTGTATGAGCTTGGGTTTCCTGTGTTGGACGTCAAGGTAGATAAAAAAAATCATATTTCTCTTTTAACGTCACCTTCTTTATACCCGAAATGGAAATCTCGAACAGTGTTCAGGTATTTTTAGTTTTAATTTCATTTCCTTACTATTTTTATGTACAAAAAATTAATGGTTCCATAGGTTCCGTTGGTTCCGTTGGCTCCGTTGGTTCCGTTGGTTCCGCAGGTTCCAAAGGTTCCACCAGTTCTACTGGTTCTGAAGTGTAGCAAATCTCTTTCGTTTCCAAATTTCATGTAACAATTTTCCTCTTCCTCTTCTTCCTCTGTATTTTTTGTATTCACTCACAGCGCGCAGTATTTCAAAAATTAGCCAATCATGTCAAAGAACTCTAACCTTGACATTGGAAAAATGACATTTTTCGCGTAGTTTTTATTCTATTTTATTCAATGAAATCAGATTCGAGCTTAGCACCCTCACCGAGAATAAGGATCAATTAATCCCTCGCTCTTATTCTTATTAGGAGAACATTGAAAAACAAACAAACAAACAAACAAACAAAAACCAAAGGCAGACCAAATTGGAAAAAAAACTGTAACTTAGCTTTCCTGGCCATTCTTTCTTTCTTGTCTTTCTTTCTTGTCTGAAAATGAAGATTAACGATATCCACGCTAACATCCTTTAGGAAAAGTGCACTAATTAATCTTGTTTACTTCCTTTCATCACTCCTGATGGTAACAAACAAACCTATCAGAATGTAAGTACCCATTTGTTTTAATAACTTAATTTCGATAAAGATTATCCATTAAAAAAGTAACAAAAAGGCGGAACAGAAAGTGAATAGGATTACGTTGGACGCTAGTCACATCATTCTTGGGCAGTTGAATACTGTCGCAATAGCGTGGAATTTCTCAAAAGAAATGTTCTACCTGTATTTTAAAAGATTTTTAGTAACATGTGCACACAGCCGTCGTTCCAAGTCGTTGCGCTGGCAGTGCCCGTGGGCAATCTGAAGCCCTTGGTTCTGATTGGTTACCCGAGCGGGCAAGATAGGCCCATCTTGCTCCCTTGGGATTGCCTGACTAATAAAGCTCGTAAATTTTAGACAATGTTGGTGATGGAGTCGCAAAAAGTGGCAGAAAGTAATCAACAAAGGAAGTAAAAACGGCTGTAGTTTGTTTATTGTGCTGCAAACACAGTTGGCTTCCTTTCCCACCTCTCGAAATCAACGAGTTATTCTTGATTTTTAGTAGACCCAAAGTTATCGCAAAAAAAAATGTGGAGCCATTTGAGTATGGGTGCACTGGATAAGTTTTGAATTATTTTTGTATCTCTATGGCTGGTAACAAACAAACTTATCATTCTAAACGTACCCATTTATTGTGCTATTTATTTTTATAACTTCTTGGTCTACTTAGTATTTCTGTAAGCTGAGCCCATCCAGCTAAACTTATCTTAACTTTGGGTTGTATTTTTTTAAATTTAAAATTGAATTTCATTGACTATTCGTTCAGTTTATAACTTGACACATTACATTCGGTCAAGCTAAAGAATGTTATATGACATACCAATGACATATAACATAGGTTTAACTATATCACAATAATGTTCCACTGATAAGTGGTTGAGCTATGTCATGATTAATAGATGTTCTCTATCACCAAAATTTGCATCAGTACTGAATGAGTTGCAAAAGTTATTCGAATCAATTACGGTACTGGCAGCCTTACTGGAGCAACACAGAGAGTTGATAAAATGCGGAGACTTAAGCAACTCTAAGAAGAGACTGTGTAGTTCTATATTGAACGCTAGGATCGAAAAAGATGATGATCAAAACGTCCATATGTTGAAAATTGGATAAAAGGGCAATGTGCTTTAACAGTCGATTTTCTTTTTCAACACTTATAACAAATCTTTGTTTTTCTTTTTCTTTTACCGGCATTTTTCAAAATCAATCGATCTCCAGGTTGTAAGTAAAATTCAATGTATTTAGTTACACATATGGCAGAAATTTTATGTATTTACAGGCCGAAATGTGTTTTGAATTGAGCTATAACTTTAAATCGTTAATTTCTTACTTCTTTTAACTTTTTTTTCCTCATTTGTTACCGGATAAATCAGATGGTAAGTTTTTACTTTCATTATCCAAACGAGCTTTTATCGATAACACTTTTTACTCATTTACTCAGGCGCCCAAGGTTGGTGTCGGCTCAGTTCCAAATCGCCGTCAGAGCTCATAAGCATATGCGTAGGGCAAGCTTTTCACATATTTCACATAGAGGCTTAAAGAGCTAGTCATAAGCCATGTGAAAATGCTTTCTTAGATAGCTAGCAGTGCCCATGGGTGAGATGGAATCCTGTCAGTTGACAATGGAATCATAAAATAAAGAGCGATAGTGACCAGTCAAAACCAAGAAAACTTAATCGAGCACACGCCATTATTGTTGGCATTCTTGATTCTTGTTGAAGTGAATACTTTTTCTTTAAAATAAATACTTTATTGACCAAGCTTGTTCAGTAATGATGGCTGGATATTAACCTAGTTCTTGGCCTTATAGGCCCTGATGTCCTCCCACTAGGTCAATAAAACATGTGTGGAGTGGATAACATTTTTGCGTGCCTTACAACTGCCGCTCATTTTCTTCATGTAATCCATATGTTAAATACCGGTGAAAAATGTTGCAAGAAAGTGACTAGCATCATTACTATCCCCTGAACTCCCGAACTTTTGGACAGCCAGAGAAGAACGCAATTTTAATTTCGGCAATGCAATTTATCAGTGATTCGTAGACAGTGATCACAACTCCAGAAGTGGTTAGACTATACTTAAGGTCCATTCGATCGTTGTTCGCCAGGAGGAGTTTTACACTTGCTTAAAAATAAATTTTTCGGAGAGGGTGGGGGGGGGGGGTAAATTTTGAAAAAGAAAAAGATTGAATCATAAAATCGTTCTCTAAAGTAACAGCAACGATTTACGAATCGTTGTGCTCTTCATTGCATATTATCATTAATGTCTTTAATACCATATCTGGTAAAATAATTAAGCAAGCAGTAGTATCAACAGTAATGTTAAGCGAAAATTAACACTTTTTCCTTTGATCTTTGTTTCTCTAAAATCTGCGATGGATTAAAGAGCGTAAGTATTTTATCTTCTTTTTCATGTAGTTTTGCCCTATTTTGAGTATTTCTGTCAGAAATTCCAGCTCATTACTCTTTTACTCTTTTACTTCTTCTTCTCCTATGGCCTTCCATGCCTGGTGTGGGAGTGGAATGGTTTAAGGTGTAGAGGAAAATTCGGTTGATCTTTATCACAATTTCTTTTAGCTGTATACACCTTAGCTTTGTCTTTTTATCTATGTTTGCCAACGCCTTATGGGCGGTAATTTCCCTGAACGCGGTGAAGATATCATATTTTTGATCCCCTTACTGTGCTTATGAATTCAGCTGGCTTGCTTCTGTCAGTTGTTCCCGGCTTAAAAGGGACAAAATGAATGATCTTATTGAACTTCTGTACGCCTGTCTGTGACTCCATCGCACAGCAATTACCACGATAAACAATAATGTTGAATGTGCAGCCTTCAAGCTTGTCAGTTTGTACAAAAAAAAATAAAATGTTGAGCTTATCGGCGCAATAAACCACTCAGTATGTTGGGAGAACACGACAATAGTTTGTAAACCATAAGCCAGAGAAAAGTAACACATTATTTCAACGTTTTGACGTAAGAGAAAAAATAAAATATTAAGTTACATTCTTCTTACATTGTAAGTAAGAACTGTGTCTTAAGAGTTAATGGTAGTTTGTGTGTTAATCCATTCGTTTTTTTTCTCTTTTCAATTTTCTTTTAATCTGTTGCACTGATCCACATTTGACAAATCAGGGAGTAAGTAACGTTTCCTTTGCTTAATAGCGATCAAACCACACTTTCTATCGCTTAATCGGCGTATTAAACCACTTAGTATGTTGGGAAAACACGAGAGTAGTTTGTAAACCATAAGCCAGAGAAAAGTAACAAATTATTTCAACGTTTTGACGTAAGAGAAAAAATTAAAATGTTAAGTTACATTCTTCTTGCGTTGTAAATGAGAACTGTGTCGTATTAGTTAATGGTAGTTTGTGTGTTAATCCATTTGCTTTTTTCCTCTTTTCAATTTTCTTTTAATCTGTTGCACTGACCCACATTTGACAAATCAGCATGTAAGTAACGTTTTCTTTGCTTAATAGCAATCAAACCACACTTTCTATCAGTTAATCGGCGTATAAAACCACTTGGTTTGTTGGAGAACACGAGAGTAGTTTGTAAACCATAAGCCAGAGAAAAGTATCAAATCATTTCAACGTTTTGACGTAAGAGAAAAAATTAAAATGTTAAGTTACATTCTTCTTGCGTTGTAAGTGAGAACTGTGTCTTATGAGTTAATGGTAGTTCGTGTGTTAATCCTTTTGCTTTTTTTCTCTTTTCAATTTTCTTCTAATCTGTTGCACTGACCCACATTTGACAAATCAGTGAGTAAGTAAGGTTTTTTTTTTTGCATAATAGCCATCAAACCACACTTTCTATCGGTTAATCGGCGTATTAAACCACTTAGTTTGTTGGAGAACACGACAGTAGTTTGTAAACCATAAGCCAGAGAAAAGTAACAAATGATTTCAACGTTTTGACGTAAGAGAAAAAATTAAAATGTTAAGTTCCATTCTTCTTGCGTTGTAAATGAGAACTGTTTCTAATGAGTTAATGGTAGTTTGTGTGTTAATCCATTTGCTTTTTTTCTCTTTTCAATTTTCTTTTAAACTGTTGCACTGACCCAAATTTGACAAATCAGCACGTAAGTAACGTTTTCTTTGCTTAATAGCAATCAAACCACACTTTCTGTCGGTTAATCGGCGTATTTAACCACTTAGTATGTTGGGAGAACACGACAGTAGTTTGTAAACCATAAGCCAGAGAAAAGTAAGAAATGATATCAACGTTTTGACGTAAGAGAAAAAATTAAAAATTTTAAGTTACATTCTTCTTGCGTTGTAAATGAGAACTGTGTCTTATGAGTTAATGGTAGTTTGTGTCTTAATCCATTTGCTTTTTTCTCTTTTCAATTTTCTTTTAATCTGTTGCACTGACCCACATTTGACAAATCAGCATGTAAGTAACGTTTTCTTTGCTTAATAGCGATCAAACCACACTTTCTATAGGTTAATCGGCGTATTAAACCACTTAAATTGTTGGAGAACACGACAGTAGTTTGTAAACCATAAGCCAGAGAAAAGTAACAAATGATTTCAACGTTTTGACGTATGAGAAAAAATTAAAATGTTAAGTTACATTCTTCTTGCGTTGTAAATGAGAACTGTGTCTTATGAGTTAATGGTAGTTCGTGTGTTAATCCTTTTACTTTTTTTCTCTTTTCAATTTTCTTCTAATCTGTTGCACTGACCCACATTTGACAAATCAGTGAGTAAGTAAGGTTTTTTTTTGCATAATAGCCATCAAACCACACTTTCTATCGGTTAATCGGCGTATTAAACCACTTAGTTTGTTGGAGAACACGACAGTAGTTTGTAAACTATAAGCCAGAGAAAAGTAACAAATGATTTCAACGTTTTGACGTATGAGAAAAAATTAAAATGTTAAGTTACATTCTTCTTGCGTTGTAAATGAGAACTGTGTCTTATGAGTTAATGGTAGTTTGTGTGTTAATCCATTTGCTTTTTTTCTCTTTTCAATTTTCTTTTAATCTGTTGCACTGACCCGCATTTGACAAATCAGCATGCAAGTAACGTTTTCTTTGCATAATAGCGATCAAACCACACTTTCTATCGGTTAATCGGCGTATCAAACCACTTAGTTTGTTGGAGAACACGACAGTAGTTTGTAAACCATTAGCCAGAGAAAAGTAACAAATCATTTCAACGTCTTGACGTTAGAGAAAAAATTAAAATGTTAAGTTACATTCTTCTTGCGTTGTAAATGAGAACTGTGTCTTATGAGTTAATGGTAGTTTGTGTGTTAATCCATTTGCTTTTTTTCTCTTTTCAATTTTCTTTTAATCTGTTGCACTGACCCACATTTGACAAATCAGTGAGTAAGTAACGTTTTCTTTGCATAATAGCGATCAAACCACACTTTCTATCGGTTAATTGGTGTATTAAAGCACTTAGTTTGTTGGAGAACACGAGAGTAGTTTGTAAACCATAAGCCAGAGAAAAGTAACAAATCATTTCAACGTGTTGACGTAAGAGAAAAAATTAAAATGTTAAGTTACATTCTTCTTGCGTTGTAAATGAGAACTGTGTCTTATGAGTTAATGGTAGTTTGTGTGCTAATCCATTTACTTTTTTTCTCTTTTCAATTTTCTTTTAATCTGTTGTACTGACCCACATTTGACAAATCAGAGGGTAAGTAACGTCTTCTTTGCTTAATAGCAATCAAACCATGCTTTCAATCGGTTAATCGGCGTATTAAAGCACTTAGTATGTTGGGAGAACACGACAGTACTTTGTAAACCATAAGCCAGAGAAAAGGAACAAATTATTTCAACGTTTTGACGTGAGAGAAAAAATTAAAATGTTTAGTTACATTCTTCTTGTGTTGTAAATGAGAACTGTGTCTTATGAGTTAATGGTAGTTTGTGTGTTAATCCATTTGCTTTTTTTCTCTTTTTAATTTTCTTTTAATCTGTTGCACTGATCCACATTTGACAAATCAGCTCGTAAGTAACGTTTTCTTTGCTTAATAGCGATCAAACCACACTTTCTATCGGTTAATCGGCGTATTAAACCACTCAGTATGTTGGGAGAACACGAGAGTAGTTTGTAAACCATAAGCCAGAGAAAAGTAACAAATTATTTCAACGTTTTGACGTAAGAAAACGGCTCGAGCAACTCTTAGGCATCTTTCGTGCCCTCCAAACTTCCCGCGTGCTTCATATCTCGATGAACGCACGCTGACGTATGAACCAATTTTTAAATTTAAGTTCTACAACAAATTTACGCTCCCGGTGAGTCTTTCCGAATCCATTCAATTTGGACATTTGTACCGTAAATTGCACAATAGAAACCGAAGGAGTTTAATGAGAAAAGGCCGCATTAAATTCCCGTGTGTTTCGTTGAAGTGTGCCATTCGAATTTAGTTTTTGTGAAGGAAAGACCAGGTTTACATACGTCATTGCAGCAAACAAAAGAGGAAACTCTCACAACTTCAAAATAAAAAAATTGAATTTACTCACATTTTCTTTCCTCGCCGTTTACTTAATGAACAGAGGTAAATCTTCGTACATGAATGAATGAAGAAAACATTGTCGTGATAGTCCTAGCCAAACTAGTTCCGTTGCTTTTCAAATGTTCTTGTGCTTTTTTTTTTCTTATGCGCTCCCTAATTGACAGGTGTCAGATTGTGACAGATAATTGTAAAAATAATGTTTCAAGGTTTCTTTTGAAGCCTTTTAAATCACCTTTATCGTTACGGAAATGAAAGTGTTTCGGTGAGGCATTTCTCTCTAATTTGCATCACCTCTATTTTAACTACCATTTACTCGCTCAAAAATTGTTCAGTTTATGAAAGATTTTGCCGTATTTACAGCCCTAAATCATTCGGGTTCTTTCGGAAAGAATTTCGTCAAGTTTAAAAAAAATAAATATTTATTTACCGGCTAAGGGTCGGTCCGTATGGTGAAAAACTGTGACCTCGGTCTTGAAATGTTTTTCATCATATGGACCTCCCAGCCGGCGAATAACATACATATATCATTTGTTTTTCTGGTTCAAAAGAAAAGGTTGGAGGTAAATGTGGGTGAAAAGTGAAATTTACTATCTATCATTGTAAATATTGGGAAATCAAGGCAATACTGTCTTAAAGAAAACATTAATGATTCCCTCTTTATCAAATGAGAAAAACAGGAATGAGTTTTGAGTGACATAACTAAGCCAAGACTGCCACCGTCATTTTGGATATCCACTTGGGTAAATTTTGGTCACGTGCTAGACAACGTATAATCAAGAACAAGATAGAATTTCATTTCAGGCCTATTTATCCATTTTGTGATGTATAACTTTCGCATTTTCGTACGTAATATCTATTTAGAATCTTCAAATTGTCTTGAAACTTAAAAGAAAATTGTTCTTTAAAAATTCACTGGAAATCGGTAGCCAAAATTATTTGTTTAGGTGTTATTTGATTTTCGTGTTAACCTGTAATTTCGTCAGTAGCCGGGATCTTTTGTTGCTCCACATAGGAAAACACACGATACGAAATGTAATGATCGGTTTTGTCCCTAAAATCACGCTATAACAGAAAAAGCTTTTGAGCACCTGTAAAACTCCGAGCGCCTATGAGTAAGTGATATTTTTAATGAATCTTCGGGTTGTTTTCAAGCTCAAGGATTGTAAATTACAATTTTATGGAAAACGAAGGTTGTTCTCTTATTTAATTGTGAATCCTCGCTCGCCTGTCGCAAGCTCCGCTTGTTGAAACTAATACGAAAAAAATAAACTCTTTTAAGATTATCATTGGCTTCTATTTCACCTCTCCACTATTCTTAGCAACAAAGGTCGCCATTTCGTTTGTTTATTACTCGCAAAAAACTATCAAATGGCCTCAAAAGCCTGAAATTGAAAAAAGGTTTACAGGAATCGACCAATCGAGGGAGTGACCGAGCGAGTGCCATTCTCCACGTTATATCTACAACTCGCTCTTGCGCATGCGCGCAATTCACCAGTTAAAAACGAAATGTTAAGTTACATTCTTCTTGTGTTGTAAATGAGAACTGTCTTAATGGTAGTTGTGTGTTAATCTATTTGCTTTTTTTTCTCTTTTCAATTTTCTTTTAATCTGTTGCACTGACTCACATTTGACAAATCAGGGTGTAAGTAACGTTTTCTTTGCTTAATAGCGATCAAACCACGCTTTCTATCGGTTTATCGGCGTAATTAACCACTCAGTATGTTGGGAGAACACGAAAATAGTTTGTAAACTATATGCCGGGGAAAAGTATCAAATAAGTTAAACGCTTTAACTTTAGAGAAAAAGTTAACGTTTAGTTACATTCCTCTTGCGTTGTAAATAGGAACTGTCTTAATGGTAGTTGTGTGTTAATCTATTTGCTTTTTTTTCTCTTTTCAATTTCCGTTTAATTTGTTGCACTGACCCTCATCTGACAAATCAGGGAGTGAGTAACGTTTTCTATGCTTAATAGCGATCAAACTACACTTTCTGTCGGTTTATCAAATTAGTTAAACGTTTTGACGTAAGGGAAAAAATTAAAATGTTAAGTTACATTCTTCTTGCATTGTAAGTAAGAACTGTGTCTTAGAGTTAATGGTAGTTTGTGTGTTAATCCATTTACTTTTATTTCTCTTTTTATTTACCTTTTACTCTGTTGCACTGACCCACACTTGACAAATCAGCTGGTAAGTAGCGTTTCCTTTGCTTAATAGCGATTACACCACACCTTGTATTGGTTTATCGGCGCAATGAACCAATTAGCATGTTGGGAGAACACGACAAAAGTTTGTAAATCACAAGCCAAAAAAAAGTATTAAATAAGTCATAAGTTTTTACGTCAGAAGAAAAATAGATTGTTGAGTTATATTTTACTTGCGTTGTAAATAAGAACTGTCTCATGAATTAATGGTAGTTTATGAGCTAATTTATTCGTTATGGTTTCTCTCTTTTCATTTTCCTTTTGATGTTACACTGACCCACATTTGACAAACCAGGGCGTAAGTAACGTTTTCTTTGCTTCATAGCGATTAAACCACCACATTTTCTATCAGTTTATCGGCGCAACAAACCATAAGCATGTTGAGAGGCACCGTACCCCTCCCTCGAATTTGTGTTACACAATAGGCGCCCCTCTTGAGTAAGCTCATCTTCCTTGAAATTCTCAATTAAAGCCCCAGTACAAAAACAACCATCTGCATTTTCTCAAGAAATAAATAAGCGCCCTCTTTCAAATAAGCGGCCACCTCTGAGGTAACAAAGGTAAATACGCACCCGGGCGCTAAATCGAATCATTACGATACTTAACCTTAGCAACACGTGAGATAAGAAGCGATAAAACAAAACAAAAAATACATTTGTCTGTTAGGCATGATAACTTTAAGGAATGTGCATTTCTAACTGATACATATTTTTTTAGACATGGTTTGATGCTACCCTGGTTCAAAGATTTTATAAATGAAACCGAGAAATGACAATTCATAGACCCAAAGTTTCGACACTCCCGTCTCGTGCCTTCATCAGGGTTGATCTAATAGCTGCGACAAGAGGTCCTTTTATATTCTCACTAATTACCTGCCTGAATGAAGGCACTAGACCGGGGTGTCGAAACATAGGGTCTATGGATTGTAACTTCACGGTTACATTCATTAAATCTTTTAACCAGAGTAGCATCAAACCATGTCTGATTGTCCATCTGGTTGCCTTGTGAACTTTAATATAATATATGTTTGTTTTTTTTTTCTTGTTACCTACCTTAACTGGCAAACAGATCGTAAGTATGATTTTTTAAATAGTAATTTGGAGGGTTTCAGTTGTCATTTGCCTGCCTACAACAGCAATAAAAATCATGTAGCACAACGTTATTCAGTCTTGGCAATAGTTTAAATTGCATTTTTTTTTACTATCATTGTTAAGAATAAATATATGAATGTGAAATCATAATTACAAATATACATGTCCTTTATATATATACATGTTTTTCGTTTTGCTTCCGAACCTATGATTGGAAATTGAATTACGTTGTCTTTAACTGGGCTCTAATAAAGATTTGTATTCAAGGTGGAAGTTAAGCAATAAAAGATCTTGTATGACCCCGCTGTCCAATTTGGTTAAAGCTTTAATTCTATGTGTAGTAGACCACAAAACTGAGATTTCATCGCTTTGAAACTAAGAGTTAAGGTCATTATTAGATAAATGTTTTGGCACTAAACCAATCTGTTGATCAGAAGTTCTGGACGACTTACAAATGAATATAAACCCTCTCGTTACTGAACTAATTTAATTCATTTGTTTTTCTGTTGACTTTTTTCATTTCACTCCTTGGCCTTGGTATTTAACGAAAACGATTAGGACGTAAGTACAAATTTATATTTTAATCTGTAAGGATAATTTATTCCTGGTTTATGTCTTGATATGTTAATAGACTTTGACAGACAATTGTTACGTCGAAAGAGCATGTGTTCCGAGATCGTCCATTCACTGGTGTTCAAATAAACTCCTTGCTTTATGGGTTAAGTCGCTGGACATTATTTGGCCATGTATCGGATAAACTAGACCCGTGGCTTGTGGTTAGCTGTGATATGAATAAATATCTAAACACAAAGGAGCCGGTAATACCCATGGGAATTGTAAATCATATATTGCTTATAGTTTTGAGATTATTGAATGTGTATTTTCGCTTCATTTTCCATTCTCTTGACCCGCTTATTTTAAAGTTTGTTGGTCCTCCCACACATGTAACTAAAATCACTTATTTCTCTTTCCCTTCAATGCTGAAAACTTAGCGGGTAAGTTTCCTCGTTTGGTTGTAGAAATCGCTACAACATACACATATACATAATGCATTTCCCTTACACCATGCTGATAAACCGAAAAAAGGAGCAAAGTTTATAGACGTAGTCTCTGTCAGGAGATTTGAAAAGGATCATTTCCTACATTTTCCGAGACAAAATCAAAACAAATTCAGCTTCACCAACGTTTATTTACCAAAAGAGAATACTTTTTCAATTTAAAACTAAATTAAGAAATGCACCCTTTCTTTAACAAAATTTAACGTTTATCTTTTGGAGACATTGTCTTATGTCGGATCCTGCTCTGGGAAATAGACGCTAATACTCTCCTCAAATGAGAAAATAGATTACTGGAAACCGATTCTTTCTACGAAGAGAGTTAGAAATTTAGATGTGGCACTGGAATTGAGCTATACCATTTGTATCATTAACTGCACATCTTTTCTTATCTCGTCCTTTTTGCCTAGCAAAACCTGAAGGTAACTATCAATATTGTTCGTTCCTGTAACTAAAGTATACTCCAGTGTGTCAATATAAACTCAACAAGTGGTAATCTTATTATGAGGTAGGGAATCGGCAGGTGTATATCAATGACCGTTAGCGATCGCTGATACTATTGAAATATTTTCATTGAAAACGATGTTAGTTTTGTGGGTAGCTGTGTTAGCATAATATGTAATGACAGTAATTGATGTCTGCCCGCCAATACCAAGGTCCTATAATGAAAGACGTTTGTGTGATCATCATTAGATATCATTGATGTCGGTTAGAGCCCATTGTCTGTTTGATTTACAAAACCTGTCATCTGATAATTTACTTTAACACAGAGCATTAACGTAGCGAACAAAGCGCTAAGTTCAAAATAAATAAGTAAATGATTAGATTAATAAATGTCTTTGTTTTAATTATTTTTCCCTTTCATGATATTCTTTCCGGATTTATAAGCGGGTGAGTGCATGTTCAGTTGATTACATGTTTGAAGAGTACGGTGTGTGTAGCCTGTGGTGTGTATACATGGTTAAGCTGTTTATTTACTCATTAAATGTGCAAACTTTCTTTTTATGTTCGAATTCGCCCTACATCCTCATCCTAACTATTAACAGATTGTAAGTAGGCATGTTTTAACTGTTATTTATCAGTAGGCATAATAAAGATGGTTCATCAAACGAATAGTTCCCAATAGAAAAATGGAGGAAGATAGAGTGTTTCTTTGTGGATCAGTATATCAGTGTGCATAGGCCAGCATAGAAACAAACTTTTAAGTATTACAAGGATTAAATTCCAACGTCTCAGGCCTCAGCCATCTTCTGGTGGAGCTTTAACAGCAAAAGTTAAGAATTCAAAGCTGACGATATTGAAATCCTAGTTTGTTTCTTTAAAATGTTTTTGCATAGCCATCTATTTGAGAAATAGAAAAAATTGGCATTTTCCCGGGTTAAATGAAAAATTCCTGCAGGATGTTGGGAGAACACGAATGAGGTGAGATCGGAAACGGCAAAGCATCAATCTTTTAAATTTGAAGGCTATAGTTTGAAGCCTCCTTGGACATTAGGAACTCACGTTATCAACGAAAATAAGTATTTATTTTAGTATCCTTTATGGCAAACGTCAGATTTATGAAACAAGGAAGCGATTTCACATATGACTCTTTTCCCACAACGTATCGTTTTCAAAGGTTGCATGGCCTGGTCATCGTGGAATGGAGGCTGCAAAGAGTGCGGCCAGTACAGGCAAAGAGTCGGTAAGTGACAAGACGAAAATTTCAGTATTTGTAACTCAAAGGCGTGTTTGTAGGTTTTCACTATTGTTTTACAGCTTCAAAAGACTGCATGCACATTAATAAGCTTTTATTGAAATGGATGAATTCTTATGTATTGATGGCAAAATAGACTGCATTTAAAGTCATGGGCATTACGCCTTGGCCAATGGATTGATAACCAAACATGTAGGTTTAAGTTGCATTGAAAAAATGCATTGTTGGTCAGTTTATCTATTCCCTAGGTGGACAATTTGGCGGAAAGTTTAATACTTCTCCTAAATAAATGGTTTCTCTTTATTAAAAAAAGGGCTGACTTAGGCCCAATCATCACTACTTTAAAAAAATTATATAAATAACCTTACTTCTAGAATTCAACTGTTCCAGAACTCAGGAAGCACGGCCTTGTAAATGTAAGTGGTTTCATCCATGAGGATAAAGTAAAAGACTGAACTAATTTCCTGTTTTAGAAATTGCAAAATGTTGCTCGACTGTCCTTTCATTAAATACCTCACTCTTCAAAACAACACTTTTTCTGCCAGAGTTTTATTATTTCCGATTAGATGCTATATTTACATTTTCTCTCGCAAAACGAAGGAAATTTTGTTCAGTCGTAAAACGAAAAGACTACCATTGCACCTGCTGCACGGCAGGCGCGATTTTGGCGAGCGAATGCTTAACACTCTTAGTATTTTCTTATCGCTGCCGTTTTTATTTTTACAACATCAGGGAGTTGGGGATGAGAAGAAACTTTTACGGAGGGCGACTGTTAAAAGAAAGGATAGAGGAGGGAATGGGGCATTAGTTATACATTAATCATTACTTTCCTTTTCAAAAATAAAGGTCCTCCTGAAATTAATTCTCGGCGAGAGAAGTCTGTCAAATTTAATTCAACCCTTCAAGTGGATTGTCTTGTGAGGGGTTTTCCTCAACCAGAGGTGAATTGGACAAGAGATGGAAAGTTACTTAATACCACGAACAAGCTCACCATTAAACAAGTGACTTATGGAGACGCTGGTCAATATACATGCAGTGCGGAGAACAGTGAAGGGAAAAGTGAAGCAGCTTTTCAGGTTACTGTTACAGGTAAATGTTAAATTACTTATTCTCTTCCAGTTACTCTTTTCGTTTTCGGTTTTTTTTTCTTTTTTTTTCACCTTTTTTGAACTGTGCTTCTTAATTCCACGTCCAGGTCCTCCTGAAATTAATCCTTGGCTCATCAATCAGTCGGTTACATACAATTCGCCTCTTCACTTCAATTGCTCTCTAAGCGGTTTCCCTCCATCTGAGGTACTCTGGACTAGGGATGGGATTAATATTGGCAAAAAGAACACTCTCACGATTCGTCAAGCGAGGTTTGAAGACTCTGGCGAATACACATGTAGCGCTAAAAACCCCACTGGAAGCAAGAAATCAACCTTTTGGATTGAAGTGAAAGGAGGTACAGTTCTCATTCATACAAGCGAAAAAGAGTTATGGTTCATGATTTTAACAAATGTTCAATTTCGTTACTGCAAAAATTCAAGAGTGAAGACAATGCTCATTTTGCGAATCAGATCTACGAGTTCAAACCACATAAAAGAGAAAATTGATTAAGGATAAAAATATATTTTAATGATGCTTTGATGACATTTAAAAAACGAGTTTAGATCAACCGGTAAATCAAACATAATGACAGAACTTAGAGAAAACGTAGATTCTAATTGGTCAAAAATCTATCGCCTATTATCGCGGTAAAACCATAGAAAACTGAAAAATTTTCCTGCCCAGCGAAACAACGCCATACTAAACGATATCCCAGATTTTAAGTCATCGAAAGCCTTTGGCTTAATGGAATAGAGGAGGAAGCTTTGAATGCCGCGATAAAAACTAAAAATTTATTTTCTTAACATTTATCAAGTTTTCTATTTAAAAAATTTAGTTTATTTAAGCTTTATATTTCGCTTTCGCTGCATCCTAACAGGAATTTGTGCATACTTTCATTGTATGAGCCAATGGAAAACCATTTGAAATGTTTTCCGAGGTTTCCACTTGAGATTCATGACTTCCTGCAGAGTTATCATGCCTACTTTGTTTATCATTTGAACGTTGGGTCTTACATTTATGCTGAAATTTTTATTTTAATTACTGAGCAGCACCCAAATCATGTCATTCGAGGTTTTATAAGTCCGAGAATAAAGGTGAGAACAGACTAGCACGGACTCCCCATATGGCTTTTGTGGTCGCGTCGCACTATAGCCTTCAAATTATATTTTTGCTCTTACGAGCGTGATTTTTCCTTTTTGTGAGAGATGATCGGAGGTTTTTTAAAGATTGCCTCCGGCAAGGGCTAAATCCAATGTTCCATCGATATCCGTTTTAAATTTTTAACTGCCGAGTGGTACGTTGTAACCTTTTGGCTTTTGTGTATGCGTAAGAGCCGATTGCCTAGAGGCAAAGTTGACCTCGACAGAGACATTTCTATGATGTTTTTTAGGTACCCTCTTGCTTTTAGGCGTTGTTTGAATTTTAAAAGGCACTGCTCTGATCTGATACTTCTTTCGGAGAGTTTGTTCTAAGCAATCTGATCGCTTGGCCTCCAATGAAACTATGTTTTACGCGCGATGGGTGGCACGAGGCGAAGTGCGTAAATTGGAAGGTCTAGGTCGGTTTGTAGTGGGTTTTGATGTCCAAGTTGGATTTTGCGAATCTCTCTCCTTCAAACACTGTGATATCGAGGAAGGTGATTTTGTTCTCTGATATTTCGGCCGTGAATTTGATAGTAGGTGGAAATAGTTAGCTCGTTTAATAAACTATCTACTTCTTCCCTGTTTTAATCCCAAAGGGAAAAAACGTCATCAATGTAACGTTTCTATTCTCTTGGTCTGGTTTCGCATTATTGGATTAATTTCATTTCAATTCCCCGCCATGGAAATATTAGCAAATGACATTGCCCATTTTCGTTTGGGCCAGGGAAGTTCCCCTCATTGAATTGAAACAAATTTTCTTTGAAAGATTAAGCCAAGCATTTCCCTGAGGTAGTGCGTTGGGATCGGTGCGTTATGGTCGTTGAGCTTTTCGTATGCTTCACATAGTATACTCGTTCCTTCTTCTTGAGGTATATTTGTGTACAAGCTAGAAACTTTCATTGATACTAGAATAGTATCTTTGCCTACCTTTGTTTTTTCAATGAAATTGAGAAAAGCAGTGGCATCCTTCAAATAGGATTGATGCAATTGCGCCATAGTCTGGGGTAGTGTCTCTTTTAAAGCCATAACCTCATTGCATGACAATTTATTTTTTGGCTTAGTTACAGTAATCTCTGCAAGTTGTGTTTTGACATTTTCCTAATGGCTCTCATGGGCAATAGAAGGCTGAACCGGTCGTATCTAGTTGGATTTAACATGAAACGGATGTGCTTCTTTGTTTTGTCCGTGAAAGATGTTTTGGAGGTGCATTCGTCTTGCAAATTGCAAATTGTTCAAAATCTTGCAAGAGTTGTTGTCTAATTTTACATTCGTTTGTCACGGGTGTTGGGATGAGGTTGAGACCTTTGATAGTAAGCTGACTTAACTTTTAGGAATGTTTCATTTGTCTCCATTTCTTTGGCTGAAAGTGTATATTTTAAAGTGTGTCTACGCCCTTTGTTTCTTATGCTTTTTGTTCTGCTTCCGCTGTTGTTAGAGCCAAATTTTTTAGAGTCAGAGAACATGTCATGTTACCGTTTCATTACTCGCGCATAATTACACCATATTCTAAAGTTCCCGTATCAACGCGTGCTCGGGGTGTGAATAAATTAGTTTATCATGGCTGCGCGTGTGTTTATTCTTCGTCAATCTAGAAAAGTATACTGCTTAACATGGTGTCAGGACCGGTTTTTACAGCGAGCCAGCTTCTCGTAGACACAACTGCACCACTAAATAGCTTCTTCGGCAACATCTCAAACCTTCACCAACATTTCACAATTGCACTATGCCGAAGCACGGAAAGTCTATCCTCGATGTACAAGCCGTGCGACCAAACCGTGACCATAACCGTTACTGGGAGACCAGATTTCATGATTAATGTTTACTCGAAGGTTACAGAAACCCCACTAAAAGTAGAATCACCGAGATTGAGGACCACTACATCGTCGCTAATAGACCCTTCGAGTTAGCAATTCCTTCACCTGAATGGGACACCTTGCACATCGAAATCACTTCCAAGATATCGAACGATGATGCTGGAAAACACCGCGTTTGGCTTAAAAAAATCAAAGAACATTGCGCTGGTGCATGTAGTTTGATGCAAGACCACTACCAAACCTCCATTTCAACGTAAGAAACCGCTGTACGTACTTCCGCCGGGCGATGATCGTTTGGCGTAAACGCGGAAGAATTTATGAGGGGCAAGTTTCTCTTCGGTCTCAACGAATCCTTCAGTCACTTCCGAGAAGATATGTTTTACAGAGATGGCCAACGGAAACCGGAGGATCCCCCTTTCACCCCGGCGTTCGTGGTGAGTCAAGTTATATCGTTTGAGGCGGCACAACGTACAAACAAGCTTTTGGCTAATTCCACCACAGAAGAACAAGCTCACTCTCCCACTTCCACGGCAGCGCACAAATTGGTCAAAAAACCTCCGGGCAGATCAAGACCTGGAACGTTCCTTAACAGATATTGCTTTTTCTGTGGCAGCAAGCAGCAACACTACCGTGACATATGCCCAGCTTCAGGCCAGACTTGCAGATGTTGTTACAAAGCTGATCACTTTGCAGGCTTCTGTCAACAAGTTGCCAAAGAGAACGGAGCCTCCAGACCTGCCTCCCATACACCTACCCCACAGGGTCCCAGACGGGAACACATGAGATTGGTGAAACAAGAAGAGCACTCCTACACCCTTCCCGAGGAAGGCATACAGTATTAGAACTGCTTCACCCTCTTAAGTGGGTGATCCCCTAACACTGGCGTCCCTACAACTGCCCCACCCTCTGACAAAGGCCATTTCGCAGCCTCTTGCAACACTCTTCTATCCTGCTACTTTTCCAGCATATCCTTGGCCAAAATTCTACCATCCAAAACTGTGATACCACCCTATGACAGTCTACCAACCAGATCCATTGGCCAACTTACCCTTCAACCCAGTAAAGGTTAATTCACGAGTAACCTCGCCTTCCCAGTCATTTTCACTGACCAACCAGTTTTACTCAGTACAGAGGCAAGCATAGCACTTGATGTGCTGACTATGCATGCGGACTTCATAAGGAAATGCTCCATAAGTAACCCTCCCCAGCCACTGCTGACTGAACCTGACAGCCATCAGGAATAAGCAGCTGGGGCCCCCTTTACCACCCCCGGATACGTCAATGCGAGTCTGGCCTACAATAAGGACTTGAACTCTGGAACTCATTTCCAAGAACTGAACCTCACTCTTTCAAGGTTTGGGCTTCCTCAGCCTACCCGTCGATCTCTACTTGGATCCAGATGTCAAACCCATTCATGCCCCCATCCAATGTGAACCCATTTAAAAGCTGGATGCAATCAGAGCGGCCCTGGATGCGTATGAAACCACTGGCCAGCTAGTAAAGGTATCTCAACCGAGAGCGAAAACCAACCCCCACCAAACCGGGAAAAATACGGAGCTGCTTAGACCCTTCTTAGACCCTTCTTAGACCCTTCTTAGACCCTCAATAAAGCTATTCGATGTCCAAAGTACATCATCTCCACCTTGGAAGAAAACATCCACTAGCTGCATGGAAGGAATAGATGTAAAGAGGCAAACCATCTCCTTGTCCTTAAGATCATCTCCTATTACCACAATGTTCACACCATGGGGTCGCTACAGATGGATTAGGCTACAATTAGTCATATCCTCTGCATCAAAAGAACGGCACCACCAAATTCATATGGTGCTTTATGCCCCCCTAAGCTTCGGTATTACTCACGGCATCTTAATCCCTGGCTGCAGCGTCAATAACATGGAAGCCAGAATCGACCACGACCGCAGCCTTATCGCCGTGCTTGAGGGATTTGAACAACATCATGTCAAGGTGAATGTCAATAAGATGAAATTCCTTATTTGCAAAGCCACTTTCATGAGCCATGTTACCACTACGGATGGCCTCCAGCCCAACCCTGTCACAGTTAAAGCTATGATCACCATGCCCACTCCAACCGAAAAGCAAGCAATGCGCCGATTCCCACGGGATATTAATTACCTGGCCAAATTCTGTTCCGAACTTAGCAGCGTCACCCAACTTCAATACAACCTCACCAAAGAGGACATGCCATTCCTGTGGTCAGCAAAGCACCAGCAAGCCTTTGATTCAGCAAAAGCCCTAGCCACCTCTGCAGCATGCCTGGCATACTTTGACGTAACTGCGCCACTGATCCTTCAAGTGGACGCCTCAGACTATGGCCAAGGAACTGCCCTCTTACAAACCATCAAACCACACAGTAGCAGCGCCCTTGACGAGTCTTCTCTACGACCCATTGCGTACTGCAAAAGGCCTAATCACTACCGAAGAGTGCTATACCTGGCCCTCACCAATACCACTCTCGAGTTATGTTTTTGCTCTCAGAAGCGTGTCTCGATAAGTTCATAGCAAACCCCTCGACATCGCGCCAAATACCAAATTAATGAGTTTACCTTAACCAAATGTTAACTTGAGCATTCGAAGTAATTATAGAGAAAGGTAGAAATAGAGACTGCACCACTGCCTTACATACTTTATTTGGGTAAATGATCCAAACATGTCTTCTATGGTTGTTTATCAAATGTTTTTGTTTAAAACTTTGTAAGTGGATGGTGGCTGGAGTGAGTGGAACTCCTGGAGTATCTGTACCAAGCCAGTTGGTGGTATACAAACCAGACAGAGAGAATGCGCCAATCCAGAACCAGCATATGGTGGGAAACACTGCGATGGGACCGGAGCACTGCTGAGAGAATGTAGCAACATGTCCAGTTGCCAAGAAGGTAACATACAAATTGCAGCTTTTCTGATTTCAGTGGATGAAAACTTCTTTGTTGAAACAAAAAAGAAAAAGTCCAGGAATAAAAGTTAGAATAAGAACAAATGAATGGAACTTCTGAGTTTTAACTTTAATCACATAATCATCTAGGCAAAGTATGTGAAATGCTCAAATTATTTAAAGTCAGGAGTTTATTATAAGTCAAAAATCCTTCATGAATGCACAAACTCTGTACCTATACGGAATTCACCATGCTTTTCTCTAAAGAAACAAAACAAATCTCCACTATCATTTGTACTACAATAGGTACTAAATTCTTGGCACAAGTTTTCGCTGATATTTGTAGTCGCTCTGTAAGAAGTCTGCACTCTATGCACAATGGTGATTACGAATTTCTTTTGGTTGTCTGTGAGCAATACCTTTCTAGTCAAGCCGGTAAAGCTATAACTATCATCTGCTGACAAGAAACATTTTTGACAATGCTAGGGCCTCAGTTTTGGCATTGACCAGCTGGCAAAGAAAATCATTTTAGCTAAACAGGAAATTCTTCCACCATAAACTGAAAAGAAATCTTCCAGCAATGCAAGGGCTACTGTTACTAGGTAATTATATGGCGACATCATCGACACAAGAATTTACCTAAGCTTAATTAGTCCACGTTGTTTACTGTTATCCTTATTTATCTATTGTTTTTTTTAATATTTGAAGAATTTCCCTTGCGATTTGAAACAGAGAAGAACCCATCTGTCGGTACAATGAAGATATTCTCAAACAGCAGTTGGCAAAAGCTTTGTACCAGTCAATGGGATGAAGCAGATGAAAATTCAACCTGCATGGCCATGGGCTACTATGAAAACGGCGTCTTTGCTAATTACACATGGTACGCAGAACGTGGCAATGCTTCAGAGATGTCCACCGACTACAACTGTACCATTCCGACCAGATGTCAAAACAACTTGGAAAATAAACAACAAATTTGCAAAGGTAATAATGAATTGCACTCATTTAATATCCGCATGATCTCCAAAGATGGTAACTTAATGGATTTACTCACACTCCGGAGATTAAAACTTTCCCGAGATCAATGATTGCTTATCTTCGGGTATCTTTAGGTTCTAAAAAGGTATGTATCGCTAAAAATCTGGCGGGTTTGTTTACACCCTTAGACGATTATAGTTGAATTGCTGCCGAAAGAAGAACCTAACTGCGCAGTTATGCATTTCGGTTTCATGAACTTCACAACCTCTAAACCCTTCACTAAGTTTCCTTAAAACTTTTACATCCTTCTAGTTTCCTTTTTTCTTTCTCTTTCGTGCAACTAATTTTCACCCTACTTCTACTTAACTAAATGCCTTTTTCTTGATAATTGCATTAGAAATGCTTTAAAAAATGACGTTCTAATTTAAAATGTAAATCATCCTATTGTGTTCTCCGAAAGGAAACGCTTTTAGGCTAAGAAGACACGTCTTGAATGTTCCAACATTTTTTTTAAAAAAATCTTGTTTCACAATTTAAAGCACAGTCACGAAGCAATGTAAAAGAGGTTCGTCGTAAAACATCGCTGCAAGGAAACTATATAAATGTAGTGAACTACATCGGACAAAGAACGATACATCCAACGTACGAATACTGAATAATTTACACCCAGAATTTCCCTAAAACTAAACACTTAGACTGGCATGAACTATTTATCCTTTCGTGATTTAAAGGCATTCTTGATTCTTGATAACCAATATTTTCCATCTTAATGGATTAAAATTTTTGTAATTCCATAAGTTCCTGTTCGCTTGAATGGCGCAAATATGGAGTATGGAGGAAGAGTGGAAGTGTTTTACAAGGGGAAATGGGCAAAGATATGTAGGAATAAATGGGACTTTGATGATGTCAAAGTTATTTGTCGTCAACTTGGCTTTGAAGAGGCTTTAGCGGAATTTATTGGGTCAGACATAAAGGCTGAGGGAATACCTTTTGCAATGTCCGATGTCTCTTGCACTGGAGAGGAGTTTGAACTTGCATCATGCGATCGCATCGATGGAAAGTTAAATATTCCACCTCAATGTCAAGCGGATAAGGAGGGTTCTCAAGCATTGTGTCAACTAAGTAAGCAACTAAATTTTTAGGTCTGATTAGTTATTCTGATTTTCGTGATTGTCTTTCTTCTTCCCACTGACCTTCTAAAGTAGAGGGTTAGGGTTAAGGATGACATGACTTGGTTTAAGGGTAACATGAGTCGACTTAAAATGACTTAGATGATTTTGATTTAATCAACCGAGTTGATAATGTAAATTTGCTCCCGTAAAGAGTTTCAAAGCTAAATTTAGAGCGTTAGCCCTTCGTCATGGCGGGTGTTATACTCCCCCACCGACGCAACGCCACAGTTTCTTTAAGAACTTACCCTCCTTATAGTTGATTCAACTTGGTCTTGAAGTGAAATGATGTTAGCTAAGGTGTACATGACTTTCATGAAGGTGATATGACTGCTCATAAGATCACCTGACTTCAGTTAAGGGTTACCTAATGGCTAACATGATTTTGTTTGGAGTATTGTAACTTAGTTTAAAATACGACATTGTTAAAAACATTTCTCAATTTAAGCTTTAGCACAGGTAAATATATTCAACTTTCCTATCTCTTCTTGTAGTGTTAAGTACAAAAAATTTGATTTATTTGGATAAAATCTTCTCAACTGTACTATTTTTTTTGCAGAAAACAAGAAAGTTTTTAAAAGAGATGAACTCTATTTTGATATTGGTAGCGGAGAAAAGCTTCACTGTTCTATACACAATAAAACCAATCATGCTAGGTGGGTCATTAATAGGCAAAAGCTTGAAATAACAAACTCTACTTCTGAAAGGATCAGGGCTGAAGACAATGGTGATCTGCTCATTGATGACGTGCAGCTATCTGATGGAGGAATATATGAATGCCAGAGATTGGAATATGTTCAATATTACATTGTCTACATAAATGGTATGAAAACACATCTTTTTATCATGTAGAAATAGGCTTAACATGCAGGACAATGTCATGTAAAATAAGTGCACTTCTGACCTTTCAACAGTATAGCTACGATATTAGTGCTTTTCATTACTGCTTTCAACAGCAAGATTTACTGAGAAGATGTTGGACCGACAAACCTTTATTGCGGGCACTTCTGGCACTATAAGCTGTAGTGGAGATGGAAGACCAAGTCCACATATTTCTTGGAGTAAGAAAGGAAGAAAGTCCTTAGACCCGAAACGATTCACTCAAGTATCCAACGGCAGCCTGCGTATTAGTTATGTAAAGCCTGAAGACGATGGAACATTCACCTGTACTATGAAACAAACTAAAGGACCAAAGAGGGTCACAAGCAAAGATAAATCCATACGAGTGAGAGTTATAAGTGAGTGACCAATGAGATAATGTATAGAAAGTCATAAAGTCAGTTCTTCAAATGTGATTAATTTAATTTACTCAATTTTAAAAACCTTTTCGCTTTTCATATCCGCAGCCATGTGAGGCGACATTTTATCTTATCTTATGTTTGTTGATTACAGTTGTTTGAAAGTAGGGTGTCATGTTGAAAAAATTATACTTAAGTTATTTGTCAACAATGTAGTTTCCTCGTCATAACTCAAAGTAAGTGCCCTTTGATGAAGCTTATAGTTTCTTTTCAAACTGGTAATCTGCTTAAAACGACTTCGGTTGGTCATGGTGACAAATTCCCTTTCTGAATGCAGTATAATCGTTTGTCTCGCCATTTAGTTACTTTGGATGTGGATGGCGACTTTTTGACTGCATATTGTGTCTTCTTCGTGCTATAAGGTCGGTAGATATGCATGACCTTATGAAATACTCTGTTTGACTGTGATTTGCTGGAATCCCACATAGGCCTTGACTGGCACACTTTGACCAAATGTTCTTCCGGAGTCTACCGTCGCAAAGTTATTATGTTTTGTGTTTCCTGTGGTCAGCATCCATGTTTCTGGAATGTCTAACCCAATGTCCAATTCATGTTGTAACATGCGAAGTCCTATGTGAATGGCCTCTTTTACCCTGCGTGTATAATAATAGGATCACAATCAATGTACTCTACTTCAGTCCAGAGCAGGTGGCTTCCAGCTATCTTCTGAAACTGCAGAGGCATTTTTCTTAGCATGTCGTTTCTCGATCTGCCATATTACTTGTTTAACCTTACTTTCATAGGTCTGCCTGTTTCGCTGATGTAAACTTTGCCTTACTCACAGGGAATCCTTTAAACTTCGGGCTCTTGTTTTAAAGATGCAGTGCCATGGATGGCGAGTGTGCTGTTACTATTTGTAACATCAGTGAAGTGAATGGAATGCTTTCGCTTCTTCAAATGCTGTAGCAAGCTATCAGCGTTTTCGCAAACCAAGATTGCAGGATGATAAGGTTATCGATTGCTCCCATAACTCTCTATGTGGAGATTAGCAACAACAGCGGAGACCATACTCCCCATGGCTGCGCCTTCTGCCTTTCGTAAACTGGTCCGAGATAATAGGAGTATGTAGACCTCAATACGAAGTAAAGGTCCGCGATCGGACAATCGATTATACTTCATATCAAGCGCCAGTATCACTGTAAATTGCTCATTTAGTTAAGGCGTCTGATGTGTTCAGTGTAAATGATATTGGAATACCTCCGATTTTCCGAGGACATGTTATTTTATTTACCTCCTAGTTCGACCAAAAGTGGATATTTCTGGAGCAAGCAATCTCATCATAGAAGGAAACAGTGTGAACTTGACGTGTAAAGTTGTGGAGGGTCGGCCTGAACCACAGATCACCTGGCTCAAGAATAATACATTGCACAGACAGAGTTTGTCTCTCTTCTTTTCTGAGATAACAAAGGGGGATGAAGGGCGGTACACTTGTAAGGCAGAGAATGCAGCAGGCTTTGACACCAAAGAAATTGACATTTCTGTAAAAGGTGTGTTCGTCAAGTGTACAGTATTTCTTTACACAACTTGATTAGTTATTTATTGCGAAGAACTGGAAAGTCTTTACACTTGTTCTTTTGTTCCTGCTCTAAAAATATGATGGTTTCATGGCTAAGCTAGTAATATAGCCTGACTAACATGGTTTTTGGAAGCATTTGTTTGAAATGATCACAAAATGGTGCATCGATTTCTTCTTTTTTAAATTGTTATTTATTAGTTTTTTATATTTATTATTTCTTATTTTTGCGGGTGGAGGGAGGGGGGGAGGCTTATAATTTTGTAATTTGTATTTATATGCTTACTTTGCAGTTCCACCCCGTGTTAGTGATGAGTTAAGAAATTTCATCATTGCATTTAATTCCACATTTACAAAAGAGTGTTATTTGAGAGGTGACCCACAAGTATATGTCAACTGGACCAAGGATGGAGTGCTACTTAATAAAACCAACACCCTAGTTATTAGACAAGCGAAGTTTAAAGATAAAGGCTTTTATGAATGTACTGCTAAGAATGATTATGGAAACGCAAACTCTTCCTTCTGGATTGATGTCACAGGTAAACTCTATGTTGTAGTTTATGTCATTTATCAAACTTGTAACTTACCAAAGCGTATGTTTTTTAAGCTTAAGCAAAATTTAAATAGACCTATTTTTTTCTCTCTTTTCATCCATTTCCTTTAAAAATATCGACGACCAAGGAACTAAGGAGTCATGATCTTATGATACATTTTCATAGGTGTTAAAGGTAGTTCATCAACTTGGCTTTGAATGTATCATTACCTAAATATTAAGGATTGAAGTTGGAGAGAGATTTTAAAGGAAAATTCATATCACTTGTTTTAAATTATCAACATTAGTACTCTTTTTTTCCTAGAAAAGGGTACCTGATCACGTAGAGTTGATTCTGGCTTACACACACCCAGATTGTAAATGAAGCTAAATCCGTGACCAATTGAAAATCCTGTGATCCACTCCAATGTTTTTATCCCTAAACTAATGTTAAAACGCACAATCTGGATACGTCAAATGACGGATTTCCTATCTTTTTACATTACAGAATGCATATGTTATTTAACAAATAGAGAAGCCTTGACTGTGCTCTGTTCGGTTATAAAGCACGCAGGAAGCAGCTAGAGCACGAAAGAAGTGTAAGGAGAAACACGAGACGTAGTCGAGTGTTTCTTCCCACTTCTTGAGTGCTCTAGCCGCTTCCTAAGTGCTTTATAACAGAACAGAGCACAGTCAAGGCTTCTCTATTTGTTTATAATAAAGAATCGGTTAAATTACCCAAGCATTACTTTCAATTTTCAAAACAAACTTTATTTCCAAAGCGAACAACAATGTCGTCAGCATGCTCTATACTCTCATAAAGCACGCTACAATAAGCCAATAAGAATCCTTGTTAGAATGGTTCAAATAATCTGATTGGCTGTACAAGACTACAGCTGTCAAAAGTGTCAAACCATCAAAGTTCAAAAACTATCAAAGTTCACATTCTACGATAGTTTACAAACTAAAATAGTTCGGCAAGTCGAATTTAACACTTTTGCCTGAAGTTTTTAAGTCTCTAATACAGAATCTTGAAGTGAAATGTTCAGTGAACTTCAGCCGAATTATGGCTCATAAAAACACGCGAGTTTTTTCACATGACAAGGTCGAAAACAAACTGTTCAAGGCGAGTATTTTTTGAATGAACGACAGCCGAATTCACCGGAACATGAAGATCGCTCGTGATGGCAGCGCCGCAAAACTCGGCTGCGGTGACTGATGTGACTTTCCACTCAACGTATCGGAAAGGATATCAGAGCAAGCTCTTATTTTTTCACTCGAAGGGTGGCTGATGTAGTTTCTGAGGCTTGCTTTACTGTGATGACCGGAGATCGCCATTATGAGCGAGCCGCGATGAACTTAGTATGATCATATTCGCTCAGACACCGTCATGATTAGTATGAATTTTAACAATTATGCCAGTTTTTTTATATTTTTCATCATTTCTGTTTTGTTCTGTTTTGTTTTTGAACACTGAACTTTATATACTTTTCGAATGTTAGCTGTTTTATTTTTATTACCGTACATAAGCTTGCAAATTTAACTGAGCGTGAAAATCTTTAAAACTCGGAATGTTATTTTGTTTTTCCTTTTGAGGATTTTCGTATCTGCTCACGTTTTAATAACGTAAATTACGGCGCCTAGTATGTTTACAAACCTTTGTTTGATTCTTCTGTTGCTACTTGCCGGCTCGCTTCAGTTCCGAAATTTCACTTTCAATTATCGGAAAAAAGCTAAAAAGAAGTCCCGGAAAAGCTCGAACACAGTACAATTGGCAGATGGTGTGACAGCTGTAGCTACGCTCTATGCTCTATACTCTCATAGAGCACGCTCTTTCAACCAATGACAGCGCGTTATATCCGAACTTTATTATGAATATGTATATGTATATTGTTAAAAGATGAAACTGATATTCATTGAACATATATGTTTTAACATCACACTCAACAACCAAAAAGAAACGGATGAATGTTACTGAGACACATGGGACAACTTAAGGCTAAACAATATATTTTTATGCTGAACGAGAAGAAAACCTTTCGAAAAAATTGACCTTAGTCAAAAATAGGCTTGAACATCACTTTTTTTGTTTTGATGTTTTGTTGTTGTTGTTTCGTCGTTTTATCAAAGGTTGGTTAAATGGGGTTAAAATGGACTATGCAAACCTTATTAATTTTGGGGTTTTTTTAATTCAAGTATCTCCCCAGATTATAGAACCTCCGATCAACCAGTCTGTTACGGAAGGAAACTCTGTGAACTTCAGTTGTCGAGCCTCAGGTGTGCCAACACCAACATTAGTCTGGGTTTTTAATGATGCTGAGCTGCCATTTGGTATAAATCGCGATGGAGTATCATTCCTGGAATTTTTAAGCGTCACAAAAGGGATGGAAGGGTCTTACAAGTGTATAGCGGAAAATACAGCAAATACAACTAGTTCCTCTGCAACACTGCGTGTTTACGGTAAGTTTAATGATAATGACGATGACGATGACGATGGCCATGACGATTGCGATGACGCTCACGCTGCCGTTGACCGTGATGATGATGCCGACGATGACCATGGCGATGACGACGATGTGACGCTGACACTGAACTGCTGCTGACGGTGAGGGTGACAAAGGTGGACCACGATTTTAATCAATTGCTTTTTTCTTAACGTAGGGAAAGCCTCTGCTCAAGTTGCTACAAATCAGTATCCAGCACTCACAGCAGGTGACAACCTCACTTTGACCTGCATTGTCAACGAAGAAACAATAAATGTAACTTGGAAAAAAGATGGAGACTCACCACCCAAAAGAGCAAAGATTCATACACGGTTCGATAACAAAAAGAGTGAACTTGCAATAACTGAAGTTGTGAAGGAAGACAGTGGTGTGTATTCTTGTGAGGCACGTAATAAGCTCGGTTTTGTTGCCCGTTCCTTTGTAAAAATAAACGTCATAGGTAAGTTGGTGTTACCGCTGTGTCTTAAAAAAAATACAACCATACTGATTATTTATTGTATATCCAAATAGATTAAAACTGTCAATCAGTGAAAGACGAAACAATAAGGGTCACCTGATCCAATTACATGAAATTACCTTACATCGCTCTATGAACTTCAGGTATTTCATTTCAAAGAATGGGTGTCAATCACACGTTAAATAATAGACAAAGCTATTCCAAACAACGACGGAAAATGAAGCAAATAGAACTAGTTCCTCTGCAACACTGCGTGTTTACGGTAAGTTTAATGATAATGACGATAACGATGACGATTACCGTGACGCTGACGCTAACCGTGATGATGACGCCGACAATAACCATGGCGATGACGATGATGTGACGCTGACACTGAACTGCTGCTGACGGTGAGGGTGAAAAAAAGTGGACCACGATTTTTATTAATTGCCTTTTTCTTAACGTAGGGAAAGCCTCTGCCCAAGTTGTTACAGATCAGTATCCAGCACTCACAGCAGGTGACAATCTTACATTGACCTGCATCGTCAACGAAGAAACAATAAATGTAACTTGGAAAAAAGATGGAGACACACCACCCGAAAGAGCAAAAATTGATACACGATGCGATAACAAAAAGAGTGAACTTGCAACAACTGAAGTTGTGAAGGAGGACAGTGGTGTGTATTCTTGTGAGGCACGGAACAAGCTCGGTTTTGTTGCCCGTTCCTCTGTAAAAATAAACGTCATAGGTAAGTTGGTGTTACCGTTTGTCTTAAAAAAATACAACTTTACTAATTAAAAAATATATTTTCAAATAGAAGAAAACTGTTTATCAGTTAAAGACGAAACAAATATGGGTCATCACCATGGTTATCATCGGCGTCATAATCACCGTCAGCGTCATCGTCATCGTCCTCGTTATCGTCATTATCATCAAACTTACCGTAAACACGCAGTGTTGCAGAGGAACTAGTTGTATTTGCTTTATTTTCTGTTGTTGTTTGGAATAGCTTTGCCCATTACTTAACTCGTGATTGACACCCTCTCTTTGAAACGAAATACCTGAAGTTCATAGAGCGATGCAAGGTTATTTCATGTAAATGGTTACATGAAATAACCTTACATCGCTCTATGAACTTCAGGTATTTCGTTTCAAAGAGAAGGTGTCAATCACGAGTTAAGTAATGAGCAAAGCACTGCGTGTTTACGGTAAGTTTAATGATAATGACGATGACGATGACGATGGCCATGACGATTGCCATGACGCTGACGCTGCCGTTGACCGTGATGATGATGCCGCCGATAACCATGGCGATGACGACGATGTGACGCTGACACTGAACTGCCGCTGACGGCGAGGGTGACAAATGTGGACCACGATTTTAATCTATTGCCTTTTTCTTAACGTAGGAAAAGCCTCTGCTCAAGTTGTTCCAGGTAAGTATCCAGCACTCACAGCAGGTGACAATCTCACTTTGACCTGCATCGTCAACGAAGAAACAATAAATGTGACTTGGAAAAAAGATGGAGACTCACCACCCGAAAGAGCAAAGATTCATACACGATTCGATGAAAAAATGAGTGAACTTGCTATAACTGAAGTTGTGAAAGAGGACAGTGGTGTGTATTCTTGTGAGGCACGTAACAAGCTCGGTTTTGTTGCCCGTTCCTTTGTAAAAATAAACGTCATAGGTAAGTTGGTGTTACCATTGTGTCTTAAGAAAATACAACTTTACTAATTAAGAAATATATTTTCAAATAGAAGAAAACTGTTTATCAGTTAAAGACGAAACAAATATAGGTCACCTGACCCATTTACATGAAATAACCTTACATCGCTCTATGAACTTCAGGTATTTCCTTTCAAAGAGCAGGTGTCAATCACGAGTTAAATAATGGGCAAAGCTATTTCAAACAACTTGAATTTTATTAGTACTTTTACTACCGTCGAGATTTGTCTAATGGTCATTTATCTACCTTACAAATTTAGCTAAGCAAGTGCAAAGTTTCAACACTTTATGGTATTACATTGGCGGATCAGTGGCGGCAGCGATTGTCATTTCGCTAATTTCCTGGTATTTCTGCAAGCGTCGAAGGACAGGTGACGTCCATTTTTCTGCGTTATTTCAGATTGCTTTGGCTGAAAGTAAAAGAAGGAAATGTTTAAACTTATTAAATATGTCTACTGGGGGGATGGGGAACACTGAGCTACGAGTCTAAGAGAAGAGATATTTTTAAAAGAATTACTCGCGTGCGGCCCAAAATTGCTAATTGCAGAGTTTTTTCACATTTGTATATGTATTGATAATAATTTAAATTCAGCAAATATCACGTCACTCCTAATTTGTGCAGATTCAAATTTCCTGCCACTACACAGAATTTTTATTAGAATATTTGATTTAATAAATTGATGCAAAGTTTTTCCTTCTTTATCTCCTTTAATTCATTATTTGGAATTGCAGCTATGGCTCTGTAAGTCAACTACTTTACCTTTCATTCATCAAATTCATCGGGAAAAAAATCCCCCATTGCATGATGACGATAACAAAAATCATATCGCAGTAATTACTTTTATCATGCTTATCGTGTTTGTGATGCATTATTAACATTCATTATGTGTTTTTAGAATCAGCTTCATTAGTTCCTTTGTTTAATTTCTTTATCTCTTTAGTACCTTCCATATATTTTCAGTTAGATTAATCCATAGATTTAGTACTTTGAAATAAAAATCGAAATGCCAAAAAAAATTTAATTAAATCAGTAAAATTTCTGATTTTAAAACCAATTGTTTCTTTTTTGATTTTAACAAACATCCGATTGACAAAGTGTACTTAAATAACAACAATTACTAATATGTTTTGTAATAATTTATGTTTTTGGTATAGTGAAAACATTGTTCTCTCACTATCGGCAATAGAGATTATCTCGCCATTTAAGTTATCCTGGGAAACGAATTTTTTTACTCTCTGATTTCTCTTTTCTTTTTATCTTTTTTCTTTGTTTTGAACCTGAAAGTAAGCAATGTTGATTTTCTACATTTAGTCCTGACCAAGAGCAGGCAATTCAGATGGAGCCATTGAATGCAGAGGTAGATGAGTGGGAGGTTGCGGTGAACCGTGTCCTGCTACAAGACGTCATTGGACGAGGGGCGTTTGGAGCCGTGTGGAGAGCTCTCCTGAGTTCACCAAATGGACAACCTGGAAATCGGACGGTGGCCGCTAAATGTTTCACGCGTAAGCCACCTTCAATTTGTTCTATTGGTACATATGTTGATCTCTGGGGTAGTTATAAAAATGTTTCATTTGGGGAGTGGGGGGGGGGGGAAGGCGTGGTCCAAAATTACTTATCGACCCACGCACATCCCCCTCTTCTTCACTCAAGGTTACGCGCGGGAAAAAAATAGAAGAAGGCGGGGGGGGGGAGCAAACGAACAGAGAAGATAATCAACCAGTTTGATCGTAAAAGTGGTCCTGCAATAATTCTTGTTTCCAACAAGTAGTGTAAAAGGTCACAAGCATAGGTTAGAAGGGGGTTAATATGGGTTAATATCCGCAACACCCCACTCCTCTAGGGGGGGGGAGGTGTTGCGGATACGCTGGATACTCCGTCTAGATCCGCCGCTGAATCCAGTAGAATTTTTTTCTCCGTTTGGACCTATTCCCCACTTACTAGTGACTGATTATCCCGAGTTGGAGTGGGCAGTCTAACAAACTGACTACACGGTGCTTTTCGCTGGCAAAAGACATTTACCGTACGGAAGATGTGAAGCATCTGCAGTGATGGCAAAACTAAAGAAGGTAAGAAAAATTGGTAGGATTTAACCTCAACTGGTTCCAATTCGGCCTTTATACTCATAGTCAACTCAGCCATGGCTGAGGTCAGTGAGTTGGGCAATCTCCTAGCTGCGAAAATTATCATCCAAACAGTAATAAGAAGATGCAAGGTTTGTAACTCTACCGGATTCTTTCTGGCTTGAACCTACATGCAACAAATGTATTAATCAGAATGTGTCTCTATCAAAGTATACTTTTGTTGTAGCCACTGCTGGAGAGGAAGGAAGGAAATGTTTGATGAGAGAAATCGAGCTGGGGAAACTTATCGGTGAAAACGTTTCGCCAAACATTGTAAAGTTCGTGGGCTGCGTTACGACAGAAAGTAAGTACTAAGCGTACAGCATCTTTTCTGAGTATATGTTATTAACCATACTATAAATGCTGAATGAACCCTCTTGAGAGCTCTTAACATAAGATCCGTAACTAGGATGTTAATGGAGCCAAGTTCGTCTTTTTTTTTTTGTGGCAAACAGACTGTTTCTCTTCGAGAGTATGTATCCATCGACAGTTCATTAAGATTTCGGTTGGATAGCTTGAAATCTCGTTAACGGGGCTAACCGGCTTTCTCCCTTTAACCTGTTGCAAAGTTTTTAAAGTAAATTCTGATGAAGGTAGATCCTAAAATAATGAGTCCTTCGTGTAAGCTAAACTGCTTTATGAAGAAAGCCATCGGTAATTTTATCTTTGATACGTCACTTAAGTTCACCCCATACTCATCATGGAGTACCTGCCATGTGGTGACCTACTTGGTTACCTCAGAAAATGCCGAGGGGTGAGGGATCGGTTTTATCTTGGTGAGGGAAGAGCTCAGGATTTGAACAACTACGATCTCGTGTTGTTTGCCAAACAAATCGCCGCCGGAATGGTGTTCCTTGGAACGCGAGGTGTAAGTAGAATACTTGTCACATGTCAATTCTAACTCAGAAAAATCTTTCAGAGATTTAAACTTTTTATTTTTCAATAGCTCGGATTTTGGCCAACATTTATGAGTGCTTTTGAGTTAGATAAACCTCTTTGTTGACATTAGTAGGTCAGCGCAGATGTCAAAAAAAAAAAAGAGCCAAAAGAAACGAAAATAAGGTTCAAAATAATTCGGTTCCCGAGCCTCAAAAAATCCCAGCTATGATTATCTGGGATGGTGTAAAATTAAGCGTAAAAAAACAGACCCATGCAGTTTTCAAAGGTCGCGTATGCACTGATAGCGCAGATATATAGGTATATATGTGTGTCTGTGTGTGTGTAAAATTTTGACTTTCGTAAAACAGTGCTAAATGCATAGGAGTAAAGCGATGTATATATATATATATATATATATAATCTTACGCAGTCGGAAACAAACCTTCTACGTAAGGGACTTAACTTTTGCCCAACACCACTGCCACCAGGAAAATATGAAATCAGTAAGGACATTGATGCCTTTGCCCGTAGACTAACCCTTAAGGAATATCACACTCCTGAGAATATAGAAGAAGTAATAGACGGCCCTGGATACCAACCATCGATTCTTCAAAAATTGAACCAGAAGGAGCGTAAGGTATATACTGGACCTTCAAGGGAACCATACCTTAATACATATATTGACAAATTAAGGCAAGAAATCAGTGATGAGACTTTGCACAATCTACGATGTCCACGTAATAATCTAACCAAACGTGAGAGAGCAGCTTTGTTTAGACTAAGCAACAACACGGACATAATCATCAAGCCCGCAGATAAAGGCGGAGCTACGGTCATCATGAATGCAAAGGACTATGTAAAGGAGGCTAAACGCCAACTGGACAATGAAGAATATTACAAGAGAGTAGGAAGAGATCTCACTCTTGAACACGAACAGCTCATAAACCAGTGCTTAGATACATTTATGGACGACGGAGAATTAGAAGAAGAAGTAGCTAAACTCTTAAGACCAGCACAATCAAGGACTCCTATATTCTATATGCTCCCCAAAATACACAAAGTTAACAATCCAGGTAGACCAGTAGTGTCCTCCGTGAACAGCCACACGGAGAAGCTATCAGCTTATGTGGACGAATTTTTAAGACCTATAGCAGAAAAGCTACCGTCATACGTACAAGATACCACACACTTCATTAAGCGAATACGGAGTTTGGGCAAGTTACCCGAAAAGTGTTACTTAGCAACTCTGGACGTATCAAGCCTATATACGAATATAGACACAGACGAAGGACTCACTATTGTGGAGGAAGAGCTAGGCAAAACGAACCAGAACAAGCCATCACCGATGACATTATCGAGTCTCCTCGAGAAGGTTCTTAAGCTTAACAACTTTACCTTTGGCAATGAACACTACATTCAAATCAAAGGAACAGCCATGGGAACCAGAGTCGCTCCCAACTTTGCAAACGTATACATGGGTAGACTTGAAGAAAGATTCGTGTACCAAACAGAGTGGATGGACCATATCATACTCTGGGTACGCTTTATAGATGATATATTCCTTATCTGGAAAAGTGATAAAGACTCTTTGATTAATTTCATAAATTACCTTAACAGTGTAGCACCCTCAATCAAGTTTACACACGAAATCTCTGCACATTCAGTGAATTTCCTTGATACGACTGTTCTAAAGGATAATCAAGGCAACATCAGTACAGATGTTTATCAGAAACCAACTGATACTCATCCATACCTCCATTGGACATCAGCACATCCACCTCATCTGAAACGGAGCATCCCATACAGTCAAGCCTTGAGGTTGAGGCGAATATGCTCTACAACAGACACATTGAAGAAACGAATCCTGGAATATTCGGATTTCTTTGTAGCGTGTGGTTATGCACAACGCAAAGTTCTCCACGAAATGCAGAAAGTGCTAACATTGACTCAAGAGGAATGTTTACAGACCAAAGAACGTGAACCAACAGATCGAATTCCTCTGGTTACCACATTCAACCCCCATACCACATTTATTGCAGAAATTGCTAAACGAAATTGGAACTTTCTCAAATCAAAAGAAAGATTATCACTCATCTTCAACAAGCCACCTTTAGTAGCTTACCGACGACCGAAAAGTCTACGAGACAGACTTGTTCGTTCAAGATTTGTAAATGAAACACCTCAGAATTTGATACCAAAGGGATGTAGAGCATGTGAAAGAACGAAGTGTAGTTGGTGTAAAAAGATCAACCAGACCACAACTTTCACCAGTCCCAATAACAACAAGACCTATACCATATTTCATACAGTGGACTGCCAATCGTCATGGATCATTTACATAATCGAGTGCAACATTTGCAAACTTCAATACATTGGTAAAAGCGAAACTGCATTTAACCTACGGTTAAACAATCACAGAAACCATATTAAAAAGGGAGTGAGTAGCTGCGAACTCACGGAACACTTTTTACATAACAAACGAACTCACGACTTTAACAATAATGTTACCATAACCATTATAGAGCAAATCCGAAAAGATCATTTAGGGACTGACAAAAAGAAAGAAGTTCTTAGAGAAAGAGAGATTTTTTGGCAAAGAACATTAAACTCCTTTCAGCCATATGGACTAAACAAAAGAACTGGATAAAGCTTTTACGCGAAAACCTTTATAAAGTTTTAGGTACATAAATTGTTTATAACATACGTTATAAAGGTTTTAAAACTGTTTACCAATTAGAAACACTAATTGTTTACGAGAGATTTTACTCAGCATTTAATTAAGCAACATGCACTGTACTACGTCACACAATTAACCAATTACGACTCTGTAACAATTGCATGTTAAGGCCCCTGAGGAAGGCAAATGCCGAAACGCGTCGGGTCTTTAATAAAGCGTTGAAAACGGAAGCACATTCTCCATTGTGCAAATTATATATATATATATATATATATATATATATATATATATATAAAACCTTATTGCGACACCTAAAAAAATAAAACAAAGGTAAAAATGGAACTCCTTAGCAATCTGTAAAACAAACAAAGGTAAAGATGAAACCATTTTGTCTTTTTCTTTTTCGGAACACAAAGGGTCCTCTGTTGGTTTACTACTTCTAAATTTCATTTTATTATCTTAATTATTATGATTATTAGCATGGTTATGCCTATAATCTTTATCATTATTATCATTATCGTTATTTTCGCTGTTGTAAAAAAATCCAGTTTCTTTGATAAAGAAAGTAGAAATCTTGGTTTTGTCAGCATTACAACATTATATAGGGATACCTTAGTTTGAGCCTTTTTTTCGTTCAAACATACTCAGATGTTTGATTCGCCGCTGTACTATAAAAACCTATCGTTTCTTAACCTTTATATTCTGGCTTCTTATCTTCTGGTAGATTATCCATCGTGACCTGGCGGCTCGAAACATTCTCCTTGATAACAACTATGTTTGCAAAGTGACGGACTTTGGTATGGCATATCAAAGCTTTAAGTATGGCAATGGAAATGCCAAAAAGGTAGAAAACACTTTTTTTGTTGCTTCAGTGCAGTTATATTTGGAAACGAGTTGTAAGCGTTAGCATATTCTCTATATAAAGTTAATGTACATGGACTATCAACAGGGTTTCATAGCTCACTTTGACTTACAAGAAAAAAGCAAAACAAAACAGAGTTAGTTATTTAACAGGATAGGTACTCCGGGCATCGGGATTTGTCAATTTCACTAACTTTTTTTCGTAGAAAGTCTCGCGAAAGAAAGTACATTTTCTGTTTTCCGTGACCGCTTTACGAAGGCTAACCTTGGATTGACCGATAAGGGAACGACAAATGTAGCTTTCTTTTCACATTTTAACATATTTACGTTATGTAGCTTCATATTTTTTAAAGATGGCTTTGAAAAAAAAGGGACATAAGTTTTGTACGGAAATCATTTATCGGTTGATTTTCCAGGGACGTTTGCCAATCAAATGGACTGCACCAGAGATTCTGCTAGGAGAGCTTGCTGGACTGTCCACCTTGAGTGACGTGTATGTATAGTTATGTATATCAACCCGCCAACCTAACGAACCTATCACCTTTGGATTTTTCTTTATCATTTCACGTCCGAAGTTCTCTCAGCGATTAATTGTAGAAAATTTGTGATATGCTCCCGTCAGGTGGTCCTATGGAATCGTCCTGTATGAGATAGTTACCCTTGGTAAGCTAAGTTATGTTCAATCAATACCTTTAACGCTTAGAACAGCAATGTGCATGCGCTATAGAAGTGATGCTATTTTAATTACTGTTATTTTAATAAAGATTTGTTTTCACATACTACTTGGCCATACATACATATACTTTGCTTTCATGTCCAAATTGAGCACTCTACTAGGATGAGTCATTGCTGCTAGCATTATGCATGCTCACTAGTTGTTCTAGTTTGAGCACTCTGGCATGGCTTAAGTGATCCCACATGTGTGAGATCACTTGGGGTGGCTATATTGCCCTACCTCCATCCTAGCATCAGCACTGCACTGATGAGGCCCAGAAGGCCGAAACAGTACTGTCTGCAGTTACATATACATATATATATATATATAAATTTCGGAGTAGAGTCTACCTTGGCATAAAGTGCTCAAAGCTGTGGTAGCGGAGCTGAGTATATATAAGTGAAAGAATCAAAGAGGACGCATCGATTCTCTGTTACTCAGAGTTTCGCGCCTAAGCGCTCGTCAGACAGAACTTAGACAGACAGAACTGACGAGCGCCTAGGTGCGAAACTCTGAGTAACAGAGAACCGATGCGTCCTCTTTGATTCTTTCACTTATATATATATATATATATATATATACACATATGTATATTTATATATATATATATATATACATATATATATATAAATATACATATGTGTGTATATATATATATTTATATATATGGCCAAGTAGTATGTTAACACAAATCTTATGTATATATATATATATATATATATATATATATATATATATAGATTAATATGTAACAAGCTATTTTGATTGTTAATCTCAGTAAATGCAAAGCAAACGGTAAGTCTATGGCTTAAGCATTATTCAATTATCAGAGACTAACATCAACTCGGACCGAAAAAAGGAAACATTAAACTGCAGTACTGCATTCAGCAAAATTTGATTTGGGCATCATCAAGCTATGTAAATGTACATGCAGATGGCTTCCCTCATACAAAGAGGCCGAGAAGGAAGAATGTTTCTCAGCCAGGGTCATTGTAGAGTTGATACATTCAGAAATGTGATATACACTCGTCCCTATGCATTGACAGGAGGAATTCCGTACGACAGATGGTCAGAAGCCATGGTGATTGCAGAGGTCACAAAGGGATATCAGATGCCAAAGCCCGATCATGTTGATAACAAACTGTGAGTCGCACTTCTCTGGTATAATACCATCGTGTTCCTAAAAATAACCTTAGATCAAAGACAACACATTTAGCGTTCTCGTTGCTGAAATCTTTGCAATAAAATAATTAGGTTACAATCAGCAGCTTTCTGTTACGTGAATGTCAACCAGGAGCATACCGCATTCTGCTGAGATACGGCGTGGACAATTATGACATCAAAATGTACTTAAATAACATTAGAGCGAGTGAAGTAGTGCAGATATGTTCGACTTCCCAAAAAAAATCTGAACTATTGCCTATAATATTTTTAATAACGGTTTCCTGTAGGAGGATCTTATTGGTATTCTTCGCATAGTCCACCAGTAAGTAGTTAAGAGTAGATCATCATTTTAAATTTCAGGTATGACATAATGAAAAGGTGCTGGAATCGAAACCCTGACTTCCGTCCTCCTTTTGAAAGCCTGCGACAAAGAATGGACAAATACATTCGTGAAGAGGTTTGTCTCTAGAATTGACAACTTCCCAATATTTTATGCATTTTAAAGACTATATAACTTTTCAATCTTCTTACCTTGCCCCTATATGTTGGAAGCAATATTTGCTAGCACTGGTTTTATTTTCATTCGCTCTGTGAAGGCTTCAGCTGAGACCTTTCATACTTCTGGCAAGAGACATTTTGCATTGACATTTTCAACTTGTTGGCTCCTTCTGATATTTATGTCGGTTGTGATCGTCCTCAGGGCATAAATCGGCTCAGTTCTATCCACCTACTTGCAACTTCACTATTTTCAGAGAGGAAATAAGAAACTCGCTTAGTGTATCCGCGACTTTAAACCACAGAGATTCTCAGTACGCCGGGGAAGTGATCGCACTTTTCAGCTTGACTTTATTGTGTTTTAACGCTGTGCGACTAATGTGTTACTCTCATTTGTTACTTTCTTTTCAGACATATTTGGAACTTCTTGACATGGGCGCTTATGACAAGGCAAAATACTCCAGGGTTGAAGATCTCGGAGATGAAGATGCAGGACCAAGTGAGGAAGTTGCAAAGGAGGCCTCAGCTAAGGGATTGGGAAGAAGTGCCAGTAACCGTCGTTAGGGTAAATAATCGTCACCTCTCGGTGCTAAACTAAGTGTAGGTTTGTGTTAGTTAAATTTCTCTCAATATTAATATTAGAAGAATATGTGAAAGCTTTGTCCTTGATTAACCAAATGATGATAATAATAAAAGCACAAAAACCAATTAATTAATTCTTAAAGGGTGCCAATAATAAATAATTTAATCGGTTTCAGAATAACAAAATTTGGATAGATATGAATTAAACTTCCGTAATCGATTAAATCAGAAGAGAAAGAAAGAAAGAAACAAAAAACAACCTACTTGAAAAACGGCTCGTTTATGCCGATAGCTGTACTTGGCAAGCTTTTCATTGTTGCATTGTGAAACTATTTAGTAAATTTGTTTGAGGCAGACCTATTAAGAGATCTCCTAACGGCGATTTGAAATTTGGTAAAATTTTGTAGTTTGGTAATGAATTAGTGGTGAGGTATTAGCTAGCACTTATCACTTGACGAAGTATCTTCTTTAAATTACATATTGCATCACTTCTAGTGATTTATTTAACTTTCAAGTTACCTTTATTTGAAAACAAGCGAGAGCATTGTTATTGACATTTACCGTTTTGCTGCTAGTATCAAATGCTTTTGTCATAAATGGAGAGAACAGTCTTAATAGAGTGTGAGTTAATTTAAATTAATATTTTCTTTAGTGTTTTCGATTCGTGTGAGAAAAAAAAACGCCATGTAAAGGGTTCATACTTTGGTAGACGGAAACAATTTTACTTTGGTAAATGGAATGCTTTTTTAAAAACTGGACGAAAAAAGAGCACGAATGAGCGTTTAATTTATACGCTATCCAAACACCATAAGTTGTATTTAAGATAATGTAAAACACTCCATTTAACATCTGCAATAAAAATATTAGAGGCTTATCTTATGACTATTTATTGATTATCTAGTCAGTTTAGATTGAAACCATTCCGTATCCTCATTAAGCTTTTGGATGACGTCATCGGACTTAGGCGATGGCTGCATCTATGAAATAGCATCTTCATGTATATCAATAAATGAGATATCCACATTCTCAACTTTTCACAATTACGGACGAAGCTATAGCTGGTCGCGTCTTTGACGCATGCTTTATGGGTCTGTTTAGAACTGCGTGTTTGTCTTGGGGAACCTTCGAGTTTGTCATCACGATAACAAAGGAGTCAGTTAGGATTTGTCGATGTTTTGCAGTTATAAAATACACCAGCGCTCGAGGAAACAACATTTTTTTAACTGAATCGATAATTTCAAGATGCAACAGAAGGATAAGTTGTAAATGCCTCTGTTATCAATGTTCTGATCCACTGTATTGCTGAAGTGTTTCAATCCAGATTGACTGACCATGGCATATATCTCCCCGATTTATCTTTCCACTGATATAATACTATGCCGGCTAAAAAAAGCGGTGTTCTTCTTAGTCTATTTTCTAGCCCCTCATTATGATCAAAAAAGTGTTAAAACTCTTCAGCACTGGCTGTAGAAGAGTTTCTTCAAGGGGATTAAGAGAACAGTCCAGGTGTAGGGAGGGAAGGGAAGAATTGGAGAGGTCTGGAACCTGGGGACGACGTTCTCACAACTGGCGATAAAACGCATGCTAGCCAGCGGTATCTTCAAGCAGCTGAGAACCTTCGTTGTTGTTCCTGATGTTTTGAGCAAATTTTCGAAGATAGAGAATCTTTTCTTCCTCGGAGGAAGTGTGCGATATCAGCATCAGTTGAAATTATACTCTTTCGAGCGTGACTGATAATTTTTAACTACTTCGAGTTTAGACATCAGCAGTCGATAGTGTACACGTGTTACGTTAACAGTGAATTAGTAAATCAAGACGCCAGAATCGTATGGGCTTCTCTTATATCTTCTCTTGAAGTTGCCAGGTATGACTGCTTGCCCCACCATTTTTTCCCTAATGTTTCAACCTCCTCTGTTTCGCGTAAAAATAAAAAAGAAAAGTCATTTTCAACTCGTGTTTGAACCTGTAATTTCTTAAAACTTTTCGTCTTTTGGCTATTATTCTTTCATGATTGTCCTCTGGCTGGAAATACACGGCGTCTTTTTGAGATTCTTTTTGTTATTTAAAGCCCCTACGGACAAACGTCTTTGTAATTAAGTGATCATGCTCTAGCCATGTTAGCAGCCGAAGGGACGAGATGTAAACGTGGAATGCGAACTCTTGCATCTACGGGATTATAATTGAATTAATATATCTTTGAAGGTGGAAAACCACTTTCCCATTTTTTCTTTAGTCAATCTTGTAAATGTTTCTTTTCAAGAGTTGCAATCTCGATTCCCGGGTTGATACACGCGCATGCGATAAACACCAAACCAAATAGGATCTTTTCTTTCTTTATTCCTTTTCCTATTCCTTGGGGCATTATTATATCAAAGCGGTCAACTGAAATTATTACGTAAAGAAATCACCTAAGTATTGTGATCATAGTTTCGATTTTGGAAACCAGCACGTGGCAGTTAAAGGAACCAAAAGAAAGGTAAAAACGAGCGATAAATTTCGCTTTGAGTAACGCCTACGAGCTAGATAACATAATAACAAAACAAGTTATTGCTTACCAACGTTCGCGGGTCTTGATTACTTTATCGAGGATTACAGTCTAACTTGTCTTCTATTCAAAAACGATCTTGATCACACGGGGTCTTATCTTAAACTGAAACGCTAACTATAATTTTCTGTCTAAAAAGAACTAATTATGGATCGTCAACCTAACCAGAAAATATTTCGCAGCTTTTCTCGGAAGCGATAACACTTAGCTTCAACGGAAGCAGTTACAAATCTTAGTTTACCCTTTTAGGAACGAATTTCACCACGTCAAACTGGGTTTATTTGTCAATTTGATTGTTTTTTAATTATTTTTATTGCCCAGGTGATTTTCATCATCTTTTTCTCTCGTTATGCGATAAATCCGCCGAAACCATCTTTCAAAATAGCTTAGATGACGAAAAAAAGGTTGACACAAAATTTTCGCTTCCATCATTCGATAATTTGGGTGGCAAATGCCTTCCCTAGGAGTAAGGTTTCTTAGCTAAGTTTTTATTTTCAATTTTCATTTCTTTAACTGAGCTCGAATCTCAGATTTTTCCCCTCATGATCGAAATAACCGATTGACACAATTTTAGTTCTGAAAAGAAGTGCAGCACATTTTTCACCAATAAAAAACAACAAAAACAAAACAAGACAAAAACAACAAAAACAAAACAAGACAAAAACAACAAAAACAAAACAAGACAAAAACAACAAAAACAAAACAAGACAAAAACAAACACCAACAAAAAAGAAAACGAAAGAGGCTGTTAAGCAAGCTAGCTGAACTGCGCCGTTTTCTGCTAAACATCTAGACTTTTGAAAATTTTGACAAATTCACTTTTTTCCTGGCAGACCCAATATTCAAAGAGCACAACGTTGCATGAAATAAAGACTCAGCTTTTTTAGAGCTGAGCTTATCCCGTCAACCAAGTATTCAGATATTTTATGCTGACTTCTTCAAACAGTAGAGACTAGGAAGCTACAGATCCAAAAATGTTGACGTCCTCGCAGGCTGATAACGGTAGGAAAGCCACCTTCACAAATGGCGCCTGAAAGTGTCCTAAAAATAGCTAACGCTACCATTGTTGCTGCTGCAATACTTGTGAAAAACGCAAAGCACAAACAGCTTTAACATTTTCCATCAATTAAGTGCATATCCCCTTATGACAGAAGTGATGCACTCTTCAATGATGGAAAAAGCTTGGGTTTAATGGATGTTTTTCCGATAATTATTATTGCATATCGTCACTATCTATGTCGCCTTTCGGTGTACGCGCGCGTTGCAGACCTATTTCCTCTGTTTTTGCTTTAACCATGGTACTTCATTCTCTTTCAGGCTCAACGACGCAGCCTCCATTCCCGTATTCATCAAGAATTAAACTCACCTTCGCCATCTTATACACTGCAATCATTTCAATGGCCTTAGTTGGAAACATTTTGGTGATCTATATTCTGTACAAGAGGCCAGAAACAAGAAGATTAACAAGCTTCATGTAAGTCAACCTCGCTGTGGCCGACCTGCTCGTAACAGCTGTTGTCATGCCTCAGTCGATGGAACTCATCATTTCGGACAATCTGTGGATCGATGGAACAATTGGTGAACTCCTTGCCAAGCTCATCATGTTTGTTTTCTTCGTGGTGGTCACAGCGTCCCTCTTCTCTCTAACAGGCGTGGCTTTAGACTTCTTCTTCGGAATTGTCTTCCCATGAAAACGTTCCCTCGCTTTGGGAACAGAAAGATCTTGGTTCTCACAATTTGGATCACCTCAATGTGTCTGATGACTCCATGGCTGATCACAATCAAAGTTAAGAAATCCAGGATAGAATTAAAGTTTACTCAGTTTGGCGAGACTCAAGCAGCTTTGAGAGGTATCTTTCTTTACATCGTAGTCACCATCTACTTGTTGCCCCGAGTTACCATGTGCAGTCTCTATGGACACGTCTGTCACACACTGCACAGGCACAAACTGCCATTGCCATCAACAATCGCGCAACAACTCGGGCCCATGCTACCAAGCGTCAAGTTACGGTCGATCGCTGTCGTTGTTGCCTTTGCACTTTGCTGGCTTCCAGCGCATGCGTATCATATGATTTTGGCCATTGACTTCAGTGTGCGTGAATCGTTGCGATATTATTTTGTGCTGTTATGCTATTGATGTGGACATGTAAACATAGTTGTTAACCCGTGGCTCCTGATATACCTTAAGGAGAAATTCCGTGCCGCATTTAAGAGAATGATAACTTAACCTTTATCGAGAATCTCATTTGCTAGCAAGAATAATGAAAGCTTAAGAAGTGTAACTAAACTGCCTATAAGAGACCCGATTGTCCAAGTAAGAGGACATTAAACAATTGGTTCATACATCAGCGTGCGTTCATCGAGATATGAAGCGCGCGGAAAGTTTGGAGAGCACGAAAGATGCGTAAGAGTTACTCGAGGTGTAGCCGAGAACAACTCTAGCTTCTTGAGTGCTCTCCAAACTTCCCAAGTGTTTCATATCTCGATGAACGCACAGCTGATGTATGAACCAATTTCTTTAACATTTTCAACCCGATGGAAAATTTTTTTCGCGAGGGATTTGTTTGCTGACGTCATGAGCGTGCACAATAGGAATATGAAGCACGCTCGCGCAATTGAATTTGATTAGACAAATTTACTAGCTATGTTATAATACCAGTTTACAAGTTCTGTGTGAGGATTATTGTTAACTTTTCATAGGTTTTACTACATTCAAGTTGTGACATTTGCAAGCTCATTACAAGTCTAGCTACCAGCAGACCAAATTAATTGAATTCATACCGATGGATTAGGACTCTGCAGAACGTGATCCACTAAATCAAGGGTTGACTTAACCAGTTTTGTCTTCATGCAGCATTTGGCTCGCATGATGGTATAATACAAAAATATAATTATTATCATAGAAAGTGTAGATTTTTACCGCCTTGATGTGCAAGTGTTAAAATGAAGAATTGTGTAGAGATCTAGTTGCCTCTCATTTTCGCACTTTTCTCTTCTTTTCGGATGCCGTTTGTTAAACATGTCCTAAAAAACCTTCGCGCTACCCGGTAACTGTTTGGGAAATGAGACCTGGCCCGCACTCGACAGAATGGAGGAAGTAGAGCCTCCAAAAGAAACAAAACAAAACAGAACGAAAAGATGCACTTTACCATGACAATGCAAATTGCGTTCGAAGAGAAATAGCTCACACTTACATGGTAACATATTCTCATTGCATTGATAGCAAAAAAACATTCACGCATAAACTAAACGGCAAAGATTCAAGGGAAGTTTAGTGTGAACGAGTCTTGGAGTGAGTTCTCAGTAAATGACTTATCTATTAGAAAAGGGTTATTCTTCACGTCTCCTCGAGTAACGCCACTGAATCTCCTGCTTACTACACACCTACATTTTTTTAAAAAAATTTTTTTATTTTTATATATATGAACAAGCGAAAGGCTTGTGGATAACAAGCATGTGAAAAATAATTTCCCTTTAAAACAGCGTTTTCAGCTCCTTTCCGACCCATTCTTGAAACCTTCATATGATCAACGGCAATATGTGACTGAAACAACCCTAACTTTTAAATTCGGGCCACTGAGTGAAGAACAAAAAAATCTGTAAATCAAATCAAGCCATAAATCAAGAAAATGCGCAAAGTGAACATGTGTTGTCAGACTGTGACTAGTTGCTTTATCCAGTCGTATTTTACCGCGAGTCTGAAGGGTGGTGTCCCGAAGATTAAAGAACGCCATTGCTTCAAGTTACATTGTATCCATATAGTATCGGGGTCAAAGACTTTAAGACGAGATTTTAGTTTATTCTGCCACTGACTGGTCAACCTCTCCCAGTCCAGTTGTTACAAGTAAGAATCTTTCTCCATTTCGTGTTTTTAATCTCCCTTCTTCTTTCACGATCAGTTGTCGACCTCGTTTGAAGAATGCAAGTTATGTTTTGCTTTTCTTGTTTCTTTTCTTTCTTCTTACATCTTCAACAGCCACTTTTTCATTATCTTCTAAATTCGTGTCGGCTGTGAATACCGAAATAAAACGAACATTTAAACAATTGGCACATGAATAGGAATGGAAAAAAGCAGTTATCTCATTAAAAAAAAACATGTGGACCAGAAAACCAACGGATGACAGCAGGAAAAGATAAGATAAAAGACAAACAAACAAACAAACAAAACAAAATAAAAGGAGCCTCAGTTGACACTAGCTCTGTTAAATCACTAATAATACTCTCACTAAAGATCACAAAACGATGTGTTTAGCAAAACACATCATTTTCTTCCTCAAAATACTCTTGTTTCTCTATTCACTTAATACCTTTGATCCCTGGCATTATAAGGGATCCAGTTTTAGTCGGGTACTTTCCACTAAAACCAGCAGGAATCAGAAGTGTCTTCAGCAAACCAGTAAGTTCTGCTGTAAAATAAAACGGCACTGATATAGATTCTATAAAAAAAATTTACCAATAAATGAAAGGAGCACTCGACTCAGGCTAAGC